>NW_006239316.1:216421-234499 GCF_000226075.1 Solanum tuberosum | reverse complement strand
ATTTATTTTAATTTTGTTAAATTGATTTTTTTAAAAGTAAAATATTGTTTTAACTCGCTTTTAAGCGCGTGTAATCACGCATATTTCCAACTCACCAATATTAATGCCACATAAACTCGGTCAATGGTCAGAGGGGTTTAAAATATTGTGTTTTGATGAGTTTAAGGGTTTGATTGACAAAGTGATGAGTAGGAGGGTCCAACTGACAAAAAGAGCCAAGTACAGGGGTCTCCCAGGTCATTCCGCCTTATATATATCATTCCAAATCTTATCAATTTATTTTGACTTTATCAGAAAAGTCATAACAATAATAGCAACAGTTCAACAATACTATTATCCTTTTAAATAGAGATAAGGGTCTGAAAAATATCTCAACTTTAATCGAATTTGCTGTTGCGATACTAAACTTTCATGATGACATATTACCTCCCTAGACTATTTAATACCGTATTTTTTATCCCCTGAACTATTTAATAGTGTATTTTAAAGGTATATATGTGCCCACGTGGACACATTACTATTTATAATTTTGCATTATTTTTTATGTCCACGTGGGCAAATATATATGTTTAAAATACGGTATTAAATAGTGTAGGGAGGTAATAGGTCCTCATGAAAGTTTAGTATCGCAACAACAAAATCGACCAAAATTGGGATATTTTTCATACCCTTATTCCTTTTAAATATTATAAAATGTATGTAAATAATTAAAAGAAAAAAGAAGGAGGTGTGAGGAAGAGAAAATGTAAATTTAATAATTTAAAAAAATTAGAAAGATAACAAAAGAATAAAAGAGAAACAAGATAAATGATTTGGGGGTGGGGGTGGGCGGGGGTGTACAAAAAATTAAAACTATCTTATTGACTTCAAATACTTAGTTTCTAAGAAAAATATGAATTTTATTTTTAAATAATCAAAAATAAAGAAGAGTAGTAAAAAAATCCTTTTTTTAAAGAATTAATATAATATTAGAATTTAATTTAAAAGAAATTTGAGTTGAAATTGGTTCAAGCTCTTTAACATCTCTTACATATACTCTTATAATTGCATATGATCTTAAGCTTCCTTCACCCTTTATTTTTTATGTTGATCATTAACTTTATTGATGAATTTATTGATTGTATTCTTCATAAATTATTCATTTTCTAGAAATTATTTTTATTTTAACATTTTCATTTTTATATGCAGATGAGTGATATTCATCTTTCACGTTAATGCTTTTGCTCAGGGTGGAATTGGAGTAAGTAGTATTTTTTTATTATAGTTTTATTTGTTTGTTTTATGTTAATCATAAATACATTCGATTGCGTATGTAGAAAAAAATCACGTTTCGTTGAAAGTTTTATTTATTTTAAATGTTATCTTTTGCTATCATTTTTAAATTATTATTTTACTAAAATAAATGTTTGTTTCTTTGTGATGATATATATTCAATCTGATGTTGCAGAAATTTTTAGAGAAAGACAAGAAGAATGAGAATCTGAAAATTCAATAACTATGTTCACACAAGTTTTCTTCTTTATTATCTACTGACCTATTTAAGATGTTATCTTTGTAATCATTTACACAATTAATTTTCTTATTACTTTATTTATTATAATGGAATATTTAGAGCACATTTTACCCACATTGCATAGGTAAGTAGTTTTTTTAAAAAATATGAGCTACTATATACAAATTCATATTGAATTTTAAGGAATTAAATATTTATGTTTGAATTATTTTTAAAATAAGAATCATCTAAGTGTATAACATTAATATCAGTTAAAAATATTTAGAACAATAATATTTTAAATAGTGCATAATTTGAAATTATATAATATGATATTTGAATTTGAATTCAAATGAAATTTGATTCATTTGAATTTGAATTCAAATGAAATTGGATTTGTGATAGAATTCTCACTTTTTCATGAATTTGAAAATAGAAATTCACAGACGAAAGAATTGTATTAACTCTTATTATTTCTGAATTTTATCTTTTTCAGATGCTATAAAATGAATTTAAAAACATGTGATTTAATATTAAATTAAAAGATAAAAATTTTACTTGTCAATCTTTATTTCGGTATAAAAATGTTTTTTATTAATTTTGTGTATCTTTTACATATTTATTTATATTACATCAAAAATAAATAAATAATAAAAATATGAAACAAAGTGACAAAGTTATTAGAAAGTCATACAGTAATGTAAGTTTGCTAATTAATGATTAACTATTATACGTGTCCGCGTGTTGCGCGGTTAATTGATAAATATAATTATAAATAGTAATTTATTGACAATTTAAAATTTTAACTTATTAATAGATAATATTGAAATTTATTTGAGAATGTTAACATTAATTATCTTGATGTGTTATAATAGAATATTTTTGTGAATAAATCAATATATAAGCTTAGTTCATTATCTAAATTTGACAATAATAATATTTTATCATTATTTAATTTATTTAAAATGATAGATACTATCACTCTATCCATATTATCCTATTGTTAATTAAAACAATAAAGATATAAGAAAATTTAATAGTTAGATTTAAATCTTTAGTTGATTTATATTTCGTTTTATTTTATTTTGTCTTTTTTTTTTTAGAGAAGTGTTTATTTTTCAAACCAAATGTAAAGGTTAATAATCTACATTTTTCAGTCCTTATTATTTATATAGTCAAATTTGGCTAACATAATTTTAAATTGTATATTGCAATAATGAATTAAGATTTGAGAGCATTTTTTAAGAAGAGTATAATGTAGTTAACTATTTTCAAATTTTGAATTTTAAAAAATGGTAAAAAATAAATGAAAGTAATAATAAAAATTAGATTCTCAGTACTTTTTCAAAAATTGCAGTGTTTGTAATTTTTTTTGTATAATTTAAATTAATTTAATAATATTTTAAATGTTTTGATTTTGAATGAGAAAGTAGTACGTAGTGGAGTCATATTAATATAAAGTTTTTGTTGATTTTTTTTTTGTTTATTTTTCATTTGCTTCTTAATCATTTTAAAAATGATTAAATAGATAGGAGATTAGATCTGACTAATTTTTAAAACTATTTCCTTTTCTTGATTACATTTTTCACTACTTATTATTATTATTAGTCAAATTTGGCTAATATATTTTTAAATTGTATATTGCAATACGCAATTAAGATTTAGAATATATTATATCAGAACATTTTAACAAAATATTTTAGCAATTTTGAAAAAAAGTCAAATTTTAATTTATGTGATTTTTTTTCTTTCTAAATATGTCTGTGACGTGTAGGTAGTTATCTTTTTATATGTTTGTTAGTTTCAATTTTTTTAAATATAGAATTTACGCTATGTACAAATTTGATGCAAAGTGCAATTTTAACCATATTGCTACTTAATGATCCGTTTTAAAGGGAATATAATTATAACATTGTTTTATTTATAAGTTAATTTTGAATGGAAGAATGTTGTCCATGAAGATGAGAAAATAATATTAAATTAGACGCGTATATATATATATAATGTTTTTGGGATTTAGCATGGTAACTGTTGACACCCAATTTTGATCTTCCCCGATAATAATTAATTTCCGAGCTTCTTAATTTTCAAACGATTTAGAATAATTAGCCTTTATAAAATTCAAATATTTTTCAAGGTTGTTTTAAGTATTTCATTCGGTTTTTATAGTTTTTAAGCGATAAATATGTTTCATATAATTACGTATATATAATTAGTATATTTTATGAATATCAGAAAATCACCTCAAAATATTTTACATTTTTTAAATTGAATAATTTAGTTTGGCTTAAATTATGGTTAATTTTAAAAATTAATTAGTTTATAGTTGAGTTGATTATTTTATTTTGTTAAGAATGAGAAGCTTCTAAATTAATTATAGTAATTCTTCTTATTTAGATTTTAACTGAATTTGCAAATAAAATTCAATTTGGTTAAGTGTGCAATCTCAATTGGCCAATTACAATTCAATTTGGCTTAATTAGTAACTCTCTTAGCTATATCAAAGACCAAATGTTGGGCCTCGTTTATTCCCTTCAGTCGACCCAATGCCAAATTCCGACCCAGCAGATCTAACTATTTTCATTATTCTGACCCAATCCCAATTTCCATTCTTTCAGCCCACTCTTTTATTCCCAATCGACCCGGCCCAATTTCTCTCTCCAAAAAGAAACCCAGAACATTCCCAGCGAGCAGCAACACCAGGGCGTACTAGTACGCAGAAGCGGAGCAACCCATGTACGCGTATTTTCTCCTTCATGCATCAAAACGACGACAACAATCCCAACGGAGTGAGCGGCAACGTTCACAAACGTTTGGTCAGCGTGAACACGACGTCAAATAGACAAAAACGACATCAACTATTGCGCAAACAACAGCGAAACGACGTTGGCTCTTCGAACATTCCCAAACGAGGTCCGATTCCAGCATCAAAATAAATGAAAAGCATCTCGCGTCGTCTTTCTCTCTTGCTACAACTTTATTCGTACATCAAGGGAAAGGCAGAGCCATTCCATTCCTGCCAGCCACGTCTAATCATCCTTGTGGATACATGATTGCGCCACGTCGAAGCTCAAGGACGAGCGGATGAATCCGATCCATCCACGTTATCTCCTTTCGTTCAAATTTCGTGGGATTTGGGTGAATTCTCGTACGAGCAGTAGGCTTTTCTAGCCCTTTGGAGGAATTTTGAATTTTTGAATTGAATGGAATTTCCTATTCCACCCTCGTTCTCATCCGATTTTTTCACCCTTTTTCCCCCAAAACGAACCCTAAATCTTCTCCTATATAAACATGTCTTCTTTTCCATTGTAGAGGTTGGCAATTCAAAAAGGGAGAAAGAGAACAACACAACAAAAATAGTTATAGGATATACGAAATACATTCGAAAAAGAGAAAGAAGAGTTAGTTTCCATTCGAGTCTCACTCTTCTAGCTTGATCACCATCGTTCTTCTAAGTTAGTTCGATTTCGATTTGCTGATTAGGCCTCTTGTTTGATTTTTGGTTCGTGTTTGTGTGGAAAGATTCATCTCTCTGCTCGTTCCGTCCCTGTTCGCTGCCCATTAAGAGGTAAATGGCTCTAATCTCTTTTATGTTGTTTGGTTTCCAGCAGACGTTCCGGTGTGAGTTGTGAATAATGTGAGCCTCGAGATGCCCTTACATGATGTGTTCGGATCTAAGTGATGGCTTTAATCTTCATTTTGTTTTTCTCAAGTGAATAATGTGTGTTTAGACTCTAAGATAACTTAATGCTCGTTTTAGTTTGTCTTTCTGTTTGTGTCCTTCTCGAGTTCGTGGCTGTTTCACTTGTATTGTTGTTTGTTCACTCATATTGTCATGATGTTGTCTTCCCCTTTGCTAAAGTGATTTTCGTGTTTCTCTTTTGAGTTTGAAGTGTCTAAAAGGGATTTGTCTCACCGTTCTTGAACTAATCTTTGAGTTTAGATCACTAGTTCTGCCCAAAGTAGTACAATTTAATAATATTGTGTTTGTCTTGTGATGTGCATGAATTTGCCTTCCTCGGTCGTTTCGTCTTGTCTATTGTTATTAGGCATTGTTTGGGCCCAGCTGGATTGCGTCATTCTCCAAAAAATTTAGCTATTGTTTTTCTTTTGTTCTGTCTTGTTCATTTGAGGAGTGTGTGTCAATCATGGTGCCCAAAGTCCCTCTCGTTCATGTCTAGAAATGATATATTTTTTGTGATTCTCCATTGGTATTATGTGCTGATTTGGTCCTTGTTTAATATGCTTAGCTTCTTTAATGTCATGGGATTTTGTTGTCATCTTCCTCAACTATAAAAAATATAATAATAATATAAGCTTCATTTATTCTTCATCAGTTGTCATCTACTATATGTTAGAGAGAAAAAATAATTTACTTATGTTACTTTGAGTTATTGTAAATTGGTGTTTGTTCATTATATTTTAACTTTTAAAGTTCCGATTTTTCTTGACCACATTATATTTGTTAATAAAATACAACATAGCTTCTGTTTTGAAAACTTATGTGGCATGGTAAATTGTTTATTCTTGGGTGTCTGACTATAGTCAATATTTGCCTAAAGTCATTAAATCCTTTACATTGGAATAGAGTTTGTAAACACTTCTTTCGAGTGCTTAAAAATTAATAATAATAATAAGACTTAGAATAGTGGTAGACTGATTTTGTTTTGTTTGATATTTATTCGTATTAAATGAATGAGTGGCTACTTACATTATGTCTGATTTTTTTATGCAGGTGAATCTGTCCAAGTTCGCCATGAACTCCAATCATTCCTCTTGCATTTCGAGAGAGCCATAAAGACTTAAATTCCCTTCATCGAGTCAGGCAGTCGTAAAATTGAAGAACAGGTCCCTAAAAAATGGACGAACAGGAATTGGAGCTGATTCGGGATTGTATACACCTAGTGTATACTAAAATCGAGAAATGGGCCTAAAAATCCCCCAAAATTCCAGAAGTCATATTTTGTTTCCTTTGGGCATAAACCCACTTGTTATTCCTTGTTAGTTATTAGGACAGGTACCAAATGCAAGAAGTGGGCCTAAAGCCCAACGAAAAGTTAGTTTATCTTAGGACAGGTGCAAATGGGCCAAAGTCCCAAAACTGAAATTAGGCCCAACTGCTGGCCCAGACGAACAGATCTAGACTTGGGCCCAAATTCTCATTTCCTATCCATTTATTGTGATTATTTGTTTATTTATTAAAGTTAATCTTAAGGTTGCAAAAAATTCAATTCCCCAAAAGAAATCATTTTGAGATTAACACTTTTCCCAATATTAAATAAGATTATCCATTTTTCTACTTCATCTTTTTTTTTAGAATATTTGCAAGTTTTTCACTGAAGTAATATTCCCCAATATTTCCCCTCTCCTAAAAAAATAACTTTGAGTTATAAACTGTTTATTTTCACAGCTAAGTCAATTAAGCATGTTTAAATTTTAGTCAATTACTTAATTATCGGATAACCGCGTGTTAGCGGGCATTTCAGGTGCTTTCAAACCCTTCCCAAAATGCTAATATGAACCCTGAACCCTGAACCCTGAACCCTTTAAATATTTTCATTTGATTTCTGTTTTAATCTTTTGAAAAAGTAGTTTTCTTAATTTTACTTTAAAAATTAAGTGGCGACTCTAAAACCAGTCTAAACATTTTTTAAAAATAAATCAGAATGGAGACTCTACTGGGGAATTGAATGGTTATAACCTTAAAATTAATTATTTAGCTGTGTGTTTAACTGTTTATCTGCTTAATTATTGTATATTATTAATTGAGACATTCATGGCATCAATTCCGCCAAACGACAAATAGATTGCATTAGGAAAAAAGACGGTTATGTGGCTTACCACGACTGTCCTTTAGAAAAATACTAGTTGAATTCTTTGGAAGTAATAAATGAATAGTTGACTAGTGGTCATCCAACATCGTTTATTAGTCTTCACCCCGTTGTTTGTCCAACTCGGGTAACCTGTCATTTCTGAACCAATTCTAGTCAACCTAGAGTAGAGCGAAACCAAATCCAAATCTAAGCATTAGCCTAAAATGGCTTAATGCCCAAGGCATATTAAGTCCATTAGCAAAATTGCCAAAAATCATGTCCACGATCCACGACCTAACGACATATCATATTATTTGACATTTGAAAGATGTATTGTGGAAACCTGATTGTTACCTATTTAGGGGAGGGGGGGAATCTTAATCGTTTTTTTATTTTGTAGGTATGGATCAGTTTCCCAAATTTGACATGGTCGTATAGGCTCCTAATTTGCTTAAACTATGGTACAACGACAACGTGTTTCACAGAAGGGACCTCAACAAATATGTAGGGGCCCTAACAGAGCTCATTAACATGGTTGGGTGACCCGAACTTACTAAAGTCCTCACCGGCTATTGGGACAATGATAAAATGGTGTTCCGATTTGGAACCATGGAAATCACCCCGACAATCGAGGAAATTTGGGATGGCATAGATACCGTAGGTACAGGGCTTGAAAGAAGAGTAAGAAAAGAGGAGGACATCCTAATCCCTAACAAGCCTACTATCGAGGAAATTGTGAAGTGGCTCGGATTAAGAAAAGAATACGCCCACTGGGCCGAAGGATCAAGCATTGCTTTTAGAGATCTATATGTTAGATTTGGGCATGCGAGTTTCTATGTTAATTATAACCAAGAGTTCAGAAGTACTTTTAGAGAATGGGACGGGATCAGACCCCTGATATTCACTATTGCACTATTAGGTACTATGGTTTTTCCACACGACAACCAGATAATTATGCTTGCAAACACTCTGTTCCACGTGCATGAGAATCAGAATCAAGTGAAGTATTATCCCATCGCGCCTGTCATCCTATCCGACATGTACCAAAATTTGGGAAGGTGTAATGAAGGACATCGTTATTTCAAGGCTGTAACCTCCTCCTCCAATTGTGGATAATGAGCCACTTGGCAAAGGGACACGGGACTCAACATCTACATACCCTCGATGAACATAACACTCTTAAGAATTTGAATGAAATGTTGTTCTGGGCGGATTTAGAAAATAGGTGAACTACAGAGAGATGGGACTAGATTTTATCTAAGTTAAGGGAGGACGATATATAGTGGATGTTCGACCGATTCATCTCCGAAGATGTCGTAGTACAAGGAGACAAACAACTTGTACTTCCTCTACCAGGTATTTGGGGTATTCATCCGTATGCACCCATTCGGGTCCTGAGGCAGTTCGGAAGAAAACAAACCACACCCCCGAACGCATACTACCACGTCTATGTGTTCGATATCGGGGATGATAGAATTCTTAAGGCTACAGAGAGATGCTGAAAGAATGTAAGCGAGCACTGCAAATGAATAAAGACACCATTGTCGCGGACCGATTTAATGTTGGGTATGACGAAACCTACAAAGCTTGGTTGAAAGACAATTTGCAAGGCATCTCCTTCCCAGTTCCAAACATCTACCGCAGTTTGGAGGACAAAGAATCCAATGCTTTGATATAATTGAGAGAGGTCAGAAAGGAAGCTCGGGACATGCATGATGAATTCCTTCGAAAACAAGACGAGGATAAATACTCCCTCGAGAGTGTAAACCAAGAATTAGAAAACTTGAGGAGCGATTTGGGAGAGCTCAACTCGTGGATTGAAGATAAGAAAAGAGGAATGCTGTTTGAAGATTGGGAAGAGAAAGGACGTCGGAGCAACAGATACTTGCCGATGATTCAGTACAAGCTTCAGCACCACACGGGACAAAACAAGAGAAGCAGATCAAAAGCGGGGCCGTCTAGGACATCTTAGTGGATTTCGCCCCTGTGTGGGTCTTTCTATGTGTATCTGTTATTATTTTCTCCTGCATGTCCTTGCTTTTCTTGTATTGTGGTACTCTTTTCAAATGACCCCTGTGTGGGCCTTTCCTCTTGTATTTCCCAATTATTCCCTATTTCCCATGCTTATTTTGCCTTTTTGTACATTATCTTATATATGTGAAATTTGCTTTTGGGTAACAAAATGGTTCAATTCTACACATACATCTTTCAAGTATGCTAGGCCTACCTTTGGCACAAAAGTCTCCCCTACTTGTTTAGGATGCGCGTTTGCCGCTTGTGTGCCTTAACTGTTTATGTGATATTGATGCTTTGAATGGGGATATTTTAGCCCACTCCTTTTAAAAAAAATTCTAAAAAATCTCTACAAATACCAAATACAAGTCACTACCCAAAATGTTCGACCAAAATTCCTTGAGTCTTGAGTTTCTCAGCCAAAAATAAAATCCTACTACCAAATCATAAGACATTACTCTATCATCTCAGGAAAGGTAAATCTGCTGTTAAGATGGAAAAAATCTACAATGTCGAGATGGAGCCGATTGAGGAGGATTTCAGGATGAAACTACATCGGTTCAAACAGGAGATCCGAGAAATGGAGGAAAGAGGAATAGAATTGGAACTCGCCACCATAGTCGCAAGAGCCAAAAGTGCAGCATTGGACGTGGAGTTGGCGACTAAGATGGTATGATTTGCTATCATGAACGAACAGACCGCTGCTATGCAGAAGAAAGAAGATGATATAGCCCCTAGGCTTCAAAGGTTGTGCGGAAAATACTCTTTCTTCAATCAAGAGGTCAACGTCACCGGTCCCGAAGGCACTCAATCTGAAGCTGTTGAAGAAGAACCCGATGAAGATATCATCTACAGGTCTCCTTTCCAAGGACGTTTGAAAGAAGGGGATGAGAAAATCACCCTCGAGGCATATCAACATGAGCATAGCGTGGAAGCAGAAGTCATTTCATGTGCTCTCATTAACAAGCGTCTTCAGGCTAAACACATCTTGAAACCCCTCAAGGGAACCACTTCTGAGGTTCAACCGGAGGACGTACGTAAGACATGTGCCTACCATCCAGACCAAAATGGGCACACAATAGAAGAATGTGTGGGACTGAAGGCCGCGATCCGCGACCTGGTCAAAATTTGGAAAATTACCTATATGTGGGGTGATAATACTCTCCTTACCTATGATCAACCGGAACCTAGTATACCGGTCACAGAGCATACATTGTTTTACTGTCACTACTTTACACCTTTTAAGGGAACACGATGGGATATCTATCGTCAGTTGGTTCAAAGGGGGATCTTGACCCCTATCAAAAGGGATGATGGAATAGTTGATCCTTTTGAAATTAAAATCTGGAAACCTTGCCCTTATCACGACGCCATAGATCACAACATTGGAATGTGCCTCGGGTTCCGCTATGATGTGGAGTCCCTAATCAACATGGGAAGGATCCAAGTTGAGTTTCTCTCCTGATCGACCATGCGACAGCTAGAATGCTTTGACTAGTTAGAAGAAGAAGCATTGATAAAGGAACAATCTATGTTTTAAGATTTTTGTCGCATGTTTTCAAATTCCTTGTAATAAAAAAAATGAATAAATGAAAACCAAATTCCTTTTGTATTCGAACTATGTAGGGCCTGAATTCTCAAGAATGAGATACGTAGGCAGCCTTTCAAGGCCCGGTACCTATCCTTTTAAAATGTTCTTTCCCCTCTTTCATTCTACAAGAGAAAACTGAATTCACATCAACAGATGCCGAGAGATGCAGCAAGAAGGCCTTAGCTCAACGCAATTCAACCTTTCTGGGTCGCTAGTCTCAAATAAAATTAGCAAATTCCTGCTTATTCAAAAAATCAGTCCCCGTTATTCGTGGGTTAACGTGTCCTCAAATGAAGCAACTCTTATGTGTTTATATGCCTTATATATGATATTTTGCACCATGTTGTCACGAATCAAAACTAACAGATTTGCCTTTGAGTTGTTTTTCTGCTACAAGTACTTAGAAGTGGTCTGTGTCGATAAGCTAGCTAATCATCCTTACTTCACCAGATCTAAGGCTCCTAAAGATTCCTTCCCTCATCAAAGCTCACATAAAGGAAAGACAACAATAGGTAATAACGATGAAGAGATTAGTCTAACTGATGTTATCGTGGCTCAGGCCATTATCGCTGATCAGAATGAATTAATTATGCAACTGATGCAACAGATTACAGAGTTAAAGGCTGAGGCGCAGAGGACGCAAGGTCCATCGAATCCAATTATTTCTGTTAACCCTCTAGACGAAGGAAGGCCTTCACTCCACTTCCCTCATCCATGTTCGAGAACGGAATATGCTCAGAACCCACTCCCGAACCCAGCTCAAAGTTACCCCATCATTGATCTAACCGCATTAAACCCCCATCATGCCTTCGCTTCCCACGAAGCACCACCTTACCCTCATAATATAAATCTTCATACCTTCCCTCCTCCTCCAAATGCCAACCCACAAGCTTTCCCTATCCAGGAAAACTAGAATGTCAATAATCCGTAAAACTTCCCCCACCACCAAAATCAGCACACCAATCCCCAAACCTTTCCCCAAAATTACCAATCCCCTTAAAATGCCCAGAATCTCTCCATCGCTCCACCCCTACCTCAAAAAACCGCTTTCAAAATCCCGGTCCCAAATAAGCCTTGATGTAATTCTCACAAGAAGAACTATGATCTAATGCGGAAATCAAAGACGAAAATTAAAGATAAATAGATTGACACAAGAAAAGGAATTCAAAAGCAACCTAAAGGTATATTAAACCTAAAGACCTCAATCGATTGATCCACAATCAAGCACCAAATCTCTTACGATGACCTCAAGGGAATCGATATCCCAAGGGACCAACGTTTTTAACAAAAGGCAACAAAAGCTTAACCAAGCTCTCAACACTCAAACATGAGTTTTCAGTTTTTAACATCAATAATAATCTGAGTCTAAAATGAACCCAAGCTAGCTATTTATAGTTTTAGAAATAAAGGGCCCAAAAGTGACCCGAAATGCCAAAGGGTGAGCTGGGTTGGGTCGCCTAGTGGATTGGGCGATGCGCCGACCCAGTTGGCGAGTAATCCTGTGTGGTCCTTCAGCTTAGCCACGTTCTGGAACAATGAGCGAGCTGGGGTCATTGCCTAGGGACTTGGGCGATCCGCCGATTGGCTCTGGCTCACCAAAGTGTCCAGCTGAAACTTTTAAGGCGTGGAATCCCTTGTTTGATGTCAATACCATCTCATGCACCTCCATCATCATGAATAGCCCCTTCATCCTTTGAAGGTCTTGAGCCTGGCTCCTCGTAAATGGCCTTGATGTAATCCGTTTTACATCATTCTCTCCTTCTTGAAAAGAATTTGTCTTCAAATTCGACGGATCATCATCAACAACAGTTGGGAAGGATGACATATCGCACACATTGAAAGTGTTGTGCACTTGGTATTCTGGTGGAAGGGCAACCTTGTAGGCATTGTCGTTTAGCCGCTCCAGTACTGGAAATGGTCCATCACCCCTCGGCATCAGCTTGGTCTTGCGATGGGTGGTAAATCGCTCCTTGCGAAAGTGAACCCACACCATGTCACCTGGTTCAAACACGATCCTCTTACGGCCTTTGTTAGCCTTTTTGGCTACATCTTGATTCTTCTTTTCTAAGCTCAACCGCACCTTTTCACGAAGCCTCTTCATGGCTTCAGCTCGCTTACTCCCATTTAATCTTAACACAACATCTTCAGAAAGATGAGTGAGATCTAAATGGGTGAGGGGGTTAAAACCATAAACCACTTCAAACAGTGTCATGCCAATAGTTCTATGAATAACTCAATTATATGCAAATTCAAGTAAAGGCAAATGTTCCTCCCATGAGGCCAACTTCCCATGCACTACGTCACGAAGCATAGAACCCAAGGTTATTCACAACTTAAGTTTGGCCATCTGTTTGTGGATGGCAAGAAGTTGAGAACAACAACTTAGTACCAAGTCTACCCCACAATTCCCTCCAAAAGTGACTAAGGAATTTTGGATCCCTATCACTTACAATGGTTTGAGGAATTCCATGCAAATTAATAACATGCTCAACAAAAAAAGATGCTACATTGGAAGCATCATCACATTTATGACATGGAACGAAATGAGCCATCTTTGAAAATCGATCAACAAAAACAAAAATGCTATCTCTACCTCTTTCGGTCCTTGGCAAACCCAAAACGAAGTCCATTGAAATATCAAGCCAAGGTCTTCGAAGGGTGGGGAGAGGAGTGTATAAACCATGGAGAAGGAGGCGCGACTTAGCACGTCGACATTTGATACATTGACCACAAATTCGAACAATGTCTTTATGCATTTTAGGCCAATGAATTGTTCCTCAAGTATTCCCATTAGTTTTGTTAACACCAAAATGACACATAAACCCCATCATGTGCCTCCCTCACAAATAGTTCTCTCCAAGAGCTCATGGGCACACAAAGTCTCTTGCCTTTGAACAAGAAACCATCAAACTTGGAATAGGGAGTAGAACATCTATCCCTCATCCACCTTTCCCTCTCCCATTCCTCACAATCTTTGAAGATTGGAGCAAACACGGGATCCTTGGGGTACAATGTCTTCAAACATTCAAAGCCAATCAATTTGGAAGACAAAGTATTTATCAACACATGTTATCTAGACAAGGCATCGGCCACAACATTTTCCTTTCCCTTTTTGTATTGGATTACATAAGGGAAAGTTTCAAGGAATTCAATCCATTTGGCGTGCTTCTTGTTCAACTTTCCTTTGGCCCGAATATGCTTTAGGGACTCATGATCAGTCCTAATGACAAATTCTTTGGGCCACAAGTAATGTTGCAAATTACCCAAAGCCCTAATCAAGGCATACAATTCAAGATCATAAGTGGAATAATTCAAAGTAGCACCTTTTAGCTTTTCACTAAAGTAAGCAATGGGCTTTTGGTCTTGCATTAAGACGGCTCCAATGCCTACTTTACTAGCATCACAATCCACATCAAACATTTTATCAAAATCAGGTAATTGCAACAAAGGAGCAGAACTAAGCATAGATTTTAAAGCTTCAAAAGCCTTGGCTTGATCCTCTCCCCACTTAAAAGGTTTATCCTTTTGGATTACCTCAGTCAAACGGGTTGTTGTGGTACTAAAACCTTTGACAAATCGTCTATAAAAACTAGCCAACCCATGAAAAGCTTCTAACATCGCTTATGGATTTTGGAATTGGCCAATTCTTAATAGCCTCATTTTAGACTCGTCAACTTCAACCCCTCTTGAACTCACAACAAAACCCAAGAAGACAACTTCATCAACATAAAATGAACACTTATCAAGATTAGCGTAAAGTTGTTCCTTCCTAAGAACATCAAACACACATCTCAAATGCTCAACATGATCATGCATGGTCTTGCTATAAATCAAAATATCATCAAAATAGACAACCACAAAATTTCCCTATAAAGGGTTTCATCACATGATTCATGAGACGCATAAATGTACTAGGAGCATTAGTGAGACCAAAGGGCATCACCAACCATTCGTATAAACCAAACTTGGTCTTGAATGCGGTCTTTCACTCATCACCGGGGTTCATTCGGATTTGATGATAACCACTCCTAAGGTCAATCTTTGAAAACACACAAGAACCATTCAACTCATCCAGCATATCATCTAACCTAGGGATAAGATGACGATACTTTACCGTTATCTTATTGATGGCTCAGCAATCAACACACATGCGCTATGTTCCATCTTTCTTTGGAACCAATAAAACCGGCACAACACATGGACTCATGCTTTCTCTAACATAACCTTTATTGAGGAGTTCCTCCACTTGCCTTTGTAGCTCCTTGGTGTCCTCTGGATTGCTTTGATAAGCCGGCTTGTTTGGTAATTGTGATCCCGGCACAAAGTCTATTTGGTGCTCAATTCCTCGAAGAGGGGGAAATCCACTTGGAAGCTCATTTGGGAAGACATCCTCATAATCTTGCAAAAGAAAGGAAATAGAATTGGGAAGGGAAGAATGAGATCGGTTAGTTTGTAGTACATGATCCCTATGTGTGATAAGGATCAAAGAACTTTCTGACTCAATTTCCTCCCTTATCTCTTTGTAATTAGCCAACAACACTTGGGCCTTTCCTTTCAACTTCCTCCTCTCCTCCTCTTCTTAGCTCTCGGCCTCCACATGTTCCTCTTCACACTTCTTCTTTTCCCTCGACTCACTCACCCTTTGGTATTTATCATTGACTTGAGAAGGGGACATAAGATGAAGAACATATTTATGATCATTCAACACAACTGAATACTTGTTCGTTCTCCCATCATGTTTGGTTGAACGATCATGTTGCCAAGGTCTCCTGAGTAGCACATGACAAGCTTGCATTGGGACCACATCACATAAAACCTCATCTTGATACTTCCCAATCTTAAACTTGATCATCATTTGTCGATGCACTCTCAATTCCCCACACTCACTCAACCATTGAAGTTTGTAAGGTGTAGCATGCTTAGTGGTAGGAAGTTTTAAGAATTCCACTAATGCAGTGCTAGCAACATTTGCACAACTCCCGCTATCAATGATTAAGGAACACACATTATCCTTGATGAAGCACTTGGAGTGGAATAAGTTCTCTCTTTGGCTCGGATCATCCAAGGCCTTACTAACCATGGCTCGTCTCACCACATATAGAGGAGCGACACTCTGTCCTTCTTTGACGCAAAGGTCTGGTTCCTCATCTTCTCCATCTTCAAACTCATCCTCTTTTTTGAGGATCTTCTTCACCACCATCTTCTTGCTCCCTTTCTTCACTAAGATATATTTCCCCTCCTTGAGGTAGAGCAATCAATCAATTGGGACACTCACACATTATATGACCCCATCCCCTACATTTGTGAAATTGAATATCTTTAGGGAACTTGGTTCGGTCGGGGATACCTTTGTCTCTAAGCGGGTACTTTGGAGTGTTTACTTCGAAGGGCTTCTTCTCATAAGGCTTCTTAACATCCGAACCCTTGTTCCAACCCGACGATGTTTGAGCTCCCCCTTTGTTCTTGTTCCAAGAATTGGTAGATGAAGTCTTGTACTTAGCCACCTTCTCCTCCTTTAATTATAGATCTATCTCATGGGCGGCCTCAAAGGCATCATTCAAAGTAGCAAACCTATGAAAGGTCATTTTAGAATAAATCTATTTGTTCAACCCTACCTTGAAGATAATTACGGCATGCTCTTCAATTTCCCTATATTCCAGCTTCATAACTATGTTTTGGAACTCGTCATGATATGCTTCAACACTTTTGCTTCCTTGCCTCAAGTTTTACAATTTGGCAAGTAATCCTTAGCGGTATCTTTCCGGCACATACTTAGCTCTTATCAACCTTTTCAACTCGGGCCATGGTGGGGGATGACCTTCTTGGACAATTAATTGATACCTCTTCATGTATTCCCACCATGTGACAGCATACCCCTCGAATTGGGCGATAGCATAGCAACTACTTTTGACCTCTGACATTTCATTCACATTGAAAATTCGGTCATATTGCGACTCCCATTCTAAGTAAGTATCGGGATTGCATTCCTCTTTGAATGTTGGAATAGTCATTTTGATAGAATTGATGCCAACATCTCGGCCTCCATGGCCACCTTGGTCATTGTAGTGATAACCCCTTTGATAGCGGTTACCATGTTCTTCTCTAGCATCTTGGCAGACTTCAGGATGGACATTGGCTTCCCATTGATTTCCACCTTGAGGGTGGTTCCCATGTTGTCTCCTATCAAATGGCATTGGACCCAATCTACCTCTTGGTCCACCTTGCAATAATTGACCTCTTGGTCGATTCCTTGGTGACTCATTCCTTGGGGATTCTTCACCTTCACCCTCATAACCTCCTTGCTCTTCATCATTCCTCACCTCATTCAAGGGATTGGGTTGTGGTTGTGGTCTTTAGTAGGGAATATTCTGGTTAGGTGGTGTTTCGTAAGGATGGTTTTGATTTGGTGGAGGTTCTTGACCAAGCGGAAAATGGAATGGTCGATGGGTACTTTGGCTATTTGAACCCAATTGCACAAATGTTGGGTGCAAGGTTTGGTGGAGGGTTCCGGGTGTGAGTGATACACTCAAATTACACCTCCCTAAAGAAGTATAAACGATCGTTATCAAGTAAAGAACCCAACTTGTAGGTTGGGGTCGATTCCACGAGGAAAATGGTTTAGACTTTACTTTAACCAACAATTATATTCAGTTAGCCAAAGTACTTCCAGAAACAAGAAATAAAAAAGGGGGATTTGTGAAACAAATTGTAAGAGTTCAGTAAGTAATCAATAAACAAAAGTTAATTTCAGTTTTTTATCAAGATGAGAAAATTAACTAGGGTATACGTGTTTACCACCAGCTAATAACTAACCGCAATTCTTTCCTAGTGTATTACATTCAAAGTGACAAGTTATGTATCTCTAAATCCTTGGTCCGGCATCTAGAGAACTTCACCCCGCACCTTGGTCCGGCTACGTATGTATAATTTACTAACCCTTACCATTACCTCATATTAGACATCATAATCGATGTTTGACTTAGTTATTACTTCGCACCAATCGACACTAGCCTATTAGATAGTATCACACTAAATCTATGTTGATAATCCTTTTCTTGTTAATTACCTCCTTGGTCCGGCAAGTAGTAACAAGGCAAGTTCTAACGTTGGCCACCGTTAAAAAGACTTCTAAACGAAAGAATTATCAATGCATGCAAAAACACTATTCA
>NW_006239316.1:215801-216136 GCF_000226075.1 Solanum tuberosum | reverse complement strand
AAAAATCAGCTTCTCTGAAGCAAACGACGGACCAGCAATACGGACCGTAGATCGATCTACGGTCCGTCAATCCCCTCCGTAGCTCCACACTTAGAATCTTCAAAAATCAGGTACTGGAACCCTCGCAGTATCACACTTGGTTCCACACTTGGTCAAATTTCCTTGATTTGTCCTCAATACCATGCCTACTGATCTACGGTCATCACCTACGGACAGTGAATGGACCTACGGTCTGTAGATCACCTCCGTGAATGCCCTATTTCTGCATTTCTTTCAGCTGTCTTTGTACGTCCGCGCCTGAACATCTTTCCTGCAAAACATGATAAAAACACATC
>NW_006239316.1:213512-215420 GCF_000226075.1 Solanum tuberosum | reverse complement strand
ATTCATGGTGCAAGGATTTATTCAACACTCACACTCAGAAGTAATTTCAAGTACAGTTAGTGCTTAATGCCATAAGCTTGCCCTTATTTTTATTGCTTAGACTCTCCAAAATAGACTTTAAGATCACTATAGGACTTTCTTGGCTTGTAACGTAGGCTCAGGGTCAGGTGTGGTACATTTGGGTACTGCTTAGTGACTTTTTGCCCTCCTTGACATTACACTCGGCTTCCAACTTCTTTTTGCCCTATTTTTGTCGTCCTATCGTTTTACTTTCTTTCCCTTAATTTTCTTCAACCACGAATGTGACTTCAGACTTTGTAGCACTTTTTACTTTATTTTATTTTTCTTTTAGCTTTCAACAAGTCACATCCTTTCTTTCTTTTTTTCCTTTTTTTTTTCTTTTTTTTTTATCACATCACTCTTTTAATACCCATTTTTCTTTCAGTTCCTTCTTTCATAGCCACCCTCAACTTATGAATTTTCCATTAGTTGAGGTACACAATACCCGAGGTCAGGTCAGGGCCAAGATTGAAGTTACTTTTTACCTTAGCCATCCTCAACTTAGGCTTTTGGCCTAAGTCGAAGTGCACATGTCCAAGGAGGGACCGGGGCCAACATAGTAGATTATGGGAAAGTGAGTTCAGGGTTTAGAAAGAAATGGTTTAATTTTAGGCTCAAATTATTTGGATCAAAGGGAGCATTTATTTCATTTGGTTGGATCCTTCTTTTAGGCGATTTGTGGATTTTTCAGAACAATGGCCTATGATCACTTCCTAACCTCTAGATTGAATTGTCTTAGCAGGACTAACCAGGCAAGTTCTAGTTTTGCACAAAAACTGTTTGAACACTCAACGATTCTCACACACTCTTGGCACATAGTTCCATCATCAGGTTATCAGATTACCCAGATCAAGTTTCAGCTTAAGTCATGCCATCAAGTTGGTTCATGATTATGTCATACTCAGAGCCGACACATTCAACTTATCGTAGTCTACAACTTCTAGCACACATCACAAAATTTGACAGGTATCATTTTTCATAAGCCATCATGCTGCTTTCTTCTTTCATGCTTCTACACATACGATCCTAACAGATGCCGGTTCAACAGAAATGAAATAGACTCTTAGGGAAAAAAGAACACATGCAAGAAAACCCCAAGAGAGGATTCATGAGTTGGGTTATTCAGACTTGACCCTATCACTCACAATCCATTTACCCCACCCCCAACAAAAATAGATGCGATTGTCCCCAATGCATACAAAAACAGTAAAAGAAAATGGATTGGGTGGAGCAAACCTGTGGCGCAAAGCGCCGGTGAATCATCAACAAGCAGAGGGGTCCGGTCTCTCGGAGCCCGCTGGAACAGTGTTGGTGGCACCCTCAGTAGTGCCCACATCTGCAATCATAGTACTCTCAGTAGTGCTCTCTATCAATCTCACCGCACCATCAGTGGTGCTCACAATGTCTCTCAAAACAGGCTGAACCTCTGCAACTGGGGCAGAGCTCGATGCCCCTGCGACTCTCTCATGCACCCTCCGCTGGCACAACTCTTCGTCTACAATCGAGGCCCTCCTAGCTTCCTTCTCCTGCCGACGCTGTCTTTTGTGAGCTTTCTCTTCCTCTGTGCGATGAGAACGGTGCCGCTTGCCTTTGGCATGTGTCGGTGCAGGCCCCTCCTCGGCGGTCCCACTGAATAGAGCATCTAGCACTGTATCATCAGCCAGTGCAGTAGGAGCAGCCTGAGTCTCAACTGAAGGTGTAACAAGAATAACATCAACGTCAGTCCGGAGGTTGGCTAAATCAGCCTGCAAAGCAGATAGATCTGTGGCCGGGGCTGATCACTCGAGAACTCGCAACTCGAAGGCATCAAACCGCTTATTAACAGCCTGGACCTTCCGGTCCATCATC
>NW_006239316.1:209744-213412 GCF_000226075.1 Solanum tuberosum | reverse complement strand
TTTAATGCTTTTAAGGCCACCAAAATAAGCAAAATAGTGCTGAAACATTATAGTATTTTCAGTTTTACCAGCAGTACATGTCCACCACCCAAGATAGAATTAATGTTATCCTTATCAAACATTGTCTGGTTAGCAAAGTCAACAATAGAAACTAAACCTAACATAACCAATTCAACATGTATTTTTTAGGTAACTAATTTTTCATTAATCACCCGAAACAGAATTACAAATCAAGCTAGCTACCACAACCAGCTTAGTCTAATTTATAGCACATCCTAACCAACTGCTATCTACCAGACTCATCATCAATCTCTACAGAAAACTAAGACTTTACAAGCCATGATTGTACTACATCCTTTGCCCCCAATGGTGCTCTAATATTACAAGCAATTCTCTTCACAATTTTTTTGAAGTAGTTGCCACTGGATCAGAGTCAACTTCCTAGTTGTACCGACGTCGCATTTTCATCTCGAGTCCATTAAGATTCCTCCAATACCAACTACAATCAAGAGGTGGTGTATGTTCCCAAATGCTCCCTGCTTTATATACAATTCATGCACCTATTCACCCATAATATGTGTTTTTTCCCAGATAATTGTCGTAATAATTTTCCAGCATATGCCTCATTCAATTTCCTACTTCCTTTAATGTTAAGCCCTTCATATTTCTTGAGAGTAAATAACCCTTCCCATGCAACTATGGACTAATCCCAAGTAATTTCATTTTGTTGTGTGGTCGAATGACACGTAAGCAAGCATCAAAATTGAAGGTGTGAGTGAGCCCTACTTGAAGCTTTGACCTTCTTCAATGGAGTCTTGAGTTGAGAGAGTTTATGATTTGATTTAGTGTGTTGAGTTAGAATGACTTAGGTTAATGGGGTTGGGGTCTTATAGTTGGGTTTAGTTAGGTAATTAACTCACTAACCAACCCCCTTAACCCCTAGTTAAATAACTAACTCGAAAGTCAACTCCCAACTAATAACTAAAAATCTGAAAACTGGCAGCATCTACGTTGGCCATCCACGGACCGTCAATTGATTAATGGTCCGTGGTTTGGTCTCGTGGTTTGGGTCTGGGAGTGTAAATGTTGCAGGTCTCTAACAAAACTAAGTATGGACTGACGTTCATGATTGACGGGGCATCAATTCATTGATGGGGCGTCAATGGCCATCCGTAGGCCACCTCCAAAAAGCTGTTTTCTTGCAACTGTTTGGGGGACTGTTTTGGGGGTCTAGTTTCCAAACGATTCCATGGTTTAGTTTAGGGTCTTTTTAGCTTAAAAGGGTAATTAACTAACTAACTAAACAACCTCATAAGCCCTTAATCAATCAATCAACTAAACTCCAAAACACAAACCTAAAACTAGAGGGCTGGAAAGTTGGCAGCACCTATGCTTGCCCATCCACGGACCGTGGATGGGTTCATGTGGCGTGGACTGCCTTTGTGGTTCTTGACTGAGGCTTCCCTGTTGTAGGGAACCAAGTCTTGATGCAGGCCTGATCCACGAACCCAATCCACGGGGTGGGGATCAATTGACGGCTCGTCAATGGCCTTCGTAGGCAAAGCTGTTTTTGACAGCTTTTGGCCAAACACTTGGGTCCTCCTCAAGGACCCCTTGGGTGGTCCTTGGGGGTCGTACCCGGATGTTTTGACTTTAAAAACATTATTTTACCTATTTAAAACCTTTTTACAAGATTAGACCATCATACGACACTCCCAAGCCTTCCCAAGGCCTAAGAACACCTACTAGTTCAATTTCACTAGTTTCCGAACGTCATGGTCGTTTCTTGACGTTTAGACTCTTAACTCTTCCAAACTAAGTTAATTACATTAGTTTAGGTCTAGAAACATCATTTTAACTATTTTTAAGTCATTAATCATAAAGCAAGGCTCTAGCTTAGGTCATTGGATTTCCGGGGTGTTTCATGTTATCATTTATAAAAAGGGCATTTATCATGACATCTTCTAATTATCATATTAACATGTTTTTGACTTTTGTTTATTAGAAATGTTGTAGTTAAATGTTATTACTAATTGAGTTGGTGATTTACTCCCCACTTTTTTTTGTTGCACAGATCACAGGTGACGTCGACAAGACTTTAGCTATAGTGTACGAGTTGACAAATCTATAGTTCACGGGGATTGCTTTGTGTGGACAAGAAGTTATTTATTTACTACCGCCCTTTTCTTTTGAACTCTTAGAGTCGCTTTGTTAATCATTTCACTAGTGTCATGCGTAATTTTTCATTATTGGAAACTTGAAATAGTATTAGACTTCTTTTCGTATTTGGAGGTGGATTTAGTATTATTATATTGTTGATGCATGTTATGGCTTGCTTTTTTTAGCGATATTGGTTGGATATGTTATTGATTTTTGAGACAGGAATTTTTTTTTCTATAGGCCCAAAAACAGGGGAAATTCTGTCCAATTTTTTGTAAATTTTCATCAAGGCAAGCATCCCACCATTTAACATTGGTCATGATCCTAAATTGAATTGTAACACAAGTGATGCAACTAATGAATGCATATCATCCATGGACATAAGAAGATCATTTGTGTGTAGTAATCTTAAGGAAATCATAAAAATATTTTATAATTGGATTAGATATTATGACAATGTGATTGTGCAGTTTAATAAATATTAGAATGGTTGGAGTGAATATTGTGTTTGAATTTAGTTTGTAAGACTAAAGATAATGCTTTGGGATGATACTTGTTAAATATGGTGAAATTTTATTTTTAATAGGTATTTTTTATTTTTTTATGATGTATATATGTTAACTAGGTACAGCCTGATCACTTTGGACTGGATGAACATAGGAGAAAGCATTTGGATTGATGCCTTCAGTTTGAAGTTGAGTCAACTCCAGTGTAATTTTCGTAGCTCTCCTGCTGAGGGAGTAACGTGACTTCAAGTTTGGACACCAACCATACAAGCAACCCCTTTCAACCTCAGCAGTACCTCCCATTACATGTTCCACTTGTGCAATAGTGGCAGTAACATTGAGTAACCAATCCTTGCCAATGGGTGAAATGTCATGTAAATTTCCCCGGGCAACTTCCGCTCTTCGCTGCACCGTGATTCTGATATTATTCAGCTTATCAGATTCACTTTCCATAGATGTGATGTTGTTCTTGTAGTAGTAGAAATACCCAATCCCTCGCCGAACTGACTGGATCAAGCATTCTATTACCTTTTCCGCAGCTAGCTGGATCAAGCATTTTTTTTTTAATTAGAAAAGAGTAACAGACCAACAGAAGAATTGGTCAAAGAGCTCTCATATCGGGGAATACATACACAAAAGTAAAAAAGGTCATACAACTAATGACCTCTTAATTCAGACAAAATAATAATAATAGGATCAAGAAGACCAATAAACAACAATATCAATTAAACTTTGGGGTGACAAATTTAGAGTAGCAATGTGGTTAAATAATTTAAGGGCATTTTGGTCGTTGTAGCATGGGCAAACACCTTTGTTTCCATAGAAACCAGGAGGAACACATAGGCATGTCTTGCAGCATTTCTGGCAAAAGAACATGCATGGCTTGTGGTACTGTGTCTTGCTACATCTTCTTGTACATTGTGGCAGGCTGATAGCAATTTTCACATGGGCTCACATTTAATAGTATCTGATATATTACAAAGTCCCTTGAATAACATAAAT
>NW_006239316.1:182282-209138 GCF_000226075.1 Solanum tuberosum | reverse complement strand
GTTTAATAAATATTAGAATGGTTGGAGTGAATATTGTGTTTGAATTTAGTTTGTAAGACTAAAGATAATGCTTTGGGATGATACTTGTTAAATATGGTGAAATTTTATTTTTAATAGGTATTTTTTATTTTTTTATGACGTATATATGTTAATTATAATAGTTGCTAAATGGCACAAATTGATTGTGGCTATACTTATTGTGGGAGTTCTACAAACTATCGTAACAATAAGTTGTGGGTATTACTATTCATTGACCTTTTTAGTGCATTATAAAAATTAATGGTTTTCGTTTTTATTTTATTGTAATACAACTTAAAAATATGCATATGACTTTTATTAGCTGCAATTGTTCTAACGGATCTTGATATACACCTTTTCATTGAGTCCATAATTGCACTATTCCACTTGGAAATTTAGGTTGTAGCCATTTGAACATATATTTTTTTGTGACAATTTTTTTTTGTAACTAAATTGTAGGTTAAATAGAGACAATAATACGATTGTCACTAATTGTTTGAACTATTAGTGACAAAAATTACGGTCACAATTGAATATAAAATTTTGTTGCTAAAGTTTACTATGATTAACTACAAATTCTAGTTCGTCACCTATTGTCAATATATTTTTCTGACAAAGTTTTTCATATCTAAAATCTAACTAATTTTAGGACAAAAAATGATTTGTCACTAATTGAGAATATCATTAATGACAAAATAATGTGTCACCGGTGACTTCAAATTCGTGGCTAATAGTACTCAACAAATGGCGCCAATTTACTTTTTGGTGGGAAACTCAATTGGACAAAACTTCGCCACGAATTTTTGTGTTTCGTCACTAATAATATAAGCCTCATGTATTTAACCACAAAATTTAATTTTTGTCACTAATAGTGAACAATTAGTGACAAATTTCATGCCGTAGCTAAAAATTTCGTAGCTATATATCACATTTGTTGTAGTGCCGGCTCATTATGTACAGGCTGATTATCAAACCCCTCCCCCCAATTACCAGAATGCATCCCATCCAGATAATCAAATCCCTCCCCTTGTTTACCAAATTCCTCCCCCAATATACCAAACCCCACCTCCTCATTACCTCAATGTTGCCCATAACTGTGCAACTGTCCACACAAACTACCAAACTCCTCCCCCAGTATATCAAAACCCACTCCCATACTACCAAAATACCCCTCCAAATTACCAAGCTCCACAACCAAATTACTAAACCAATTCCTATCCAAGATATCAAGCCCCCAGCCAAAACGCTCTCGATTTTCATCAAATGCCTCCCCCTCAAAAAGGCAATTACGATCCTCGTCGAAGGTTTAAGAAGAAGCTTACTAGAAATTTCACTCCGCTCATTGAAAGCCGAACGAAGCTATTCGAGCGATTGATCGCGACAGGTTTTATGCATCCAATGGGGCCCAAGCCGGTTGACACTAGCTCAAGGTTTTACAAACCTGATTAGAGGTGAGCATATCACTCCAACAGTGTTGGAAATGATACCGAGGACTGTATTAACCTAAAGCACAAGATCCAAGACCTGATTGACCAGAAAGTTGTCTCTCTCCAGATAGTCGCGCCCAATGTCAATAGTCATCCTTTGCCAAATCATGGAGGTGACACTATCAGTATGATAGAGATGGATGATGATTGGTGCGGGAAAAAGGCAATAGTTTCGATCGCTCCTGATGAACTGGAAAGGGTTGTAGCTTTGTTGTGCATTAGAGAGAAGAAAGAGTTTGTGATTTTGACACCCAAGAAAGTTGTTGCCTTGGTGCCAAGAGAAACTCCCGCCCGACCAAGGTTTGTGATTGAAACGACTGCTACCCAGGGTATCACTAGATCCGACAGATGCTACACACTAGAAGAGTTAGCTCAGGGAGTGCAGAAGAAAGATCAGTCTAAAAGTCCAATTAGTGAAGCTGAAGCAGAAGAGTTCTGGAGAAAGATGCAACCAAAGAATACTCAATCGTGAAGCCTCTGAAGAAAACACCAGCTCAGATTTCTGTGTGGGCCTTGCTGATGAGTTCACAACTTCATAGGCAAGCTTTGATGAAGGCTTTAGATTATACTTATCTGCCTGTGGGTACGAATAGTGATAATCTGGTGTCCATGATAAGCTAAGTCATTTGATGACACCGTATCAATTTTTGTGACGAAGAGGTACCCTTTGAAGGTGGGATGCACAACAAAGCTCTACACATCACCATTATGTGTCGTGACAAGGTTATAAATTGTGTCTTGGTCGATGCCAGACCTGGTCTTAACATTTGCCCACTTTCGACTCTCAAGCAGCTAAACTTTGACTTAGGAAAGGTTCACCAGAACCAAGTCAATGTGAGGGATTTCAATGGAGAGCGAAGGCATATGTTGGGTGCAGTGAACTTAGATATTCAGATGGGTCATGCAGAATTTAATGTGGAGTTTCAGTTGTTGGATATCAATACCAGTTACAATTTGCTTCTGGGAAGACCGTGGATCCACATGGCCGGGGATGTGCCTTCTACCCTTCACCAACTAATGAAATTTGTTTGGAAGGACCAATAATTAGTCATTCATGGTGAAGGTAGCAACTACAATGGATATGCGCCAATTGTTGATGATGTCTCTCGATGTTGTGATTTTTACACGGTGGAGTTGGTAAATGCCACTGGTGATGATTTGGCTCCACACGTTGAGCCTATTCAAATCCCTGCCAAAGAAGCAAAGTTTGGCTTGGGGTATGTCCCCGCAGATGATGATGAAGCAGAGGTGATGAACAAGAGTGTTGATCGAGCATTGGCCAGGCCAATTCCTCATTTGTACCAGTCATTCCCGGTGCGAGAATCTGTCAATGATGGTGGTTTCAGGGAAGGAATTTGGGGCCTTTTAGAGGATATTGATGCAATCATCGAAGGAGAGGTTGGGACATCAGGCATCTGAGATGCTGAACCAGAGGAGCAGTTGTAAAATTAGACCTCCACACCACTCCCGATTTCCCGCTCATCTGGGTAGAGAGGACATGTGTTTATATTTTGTTTTTAAAATCGGTGGTAGTCCGAAAGAGGTCCCAGACCCACCCTTTATGAAATTTTTACTTGTTTGAGTTTTTAAATTCCCCTGTGATGTTTAAGAAGGCAGAATGACCTTTGGCCATGGCCAAAGTTTGCGCCCGTTTTAAGTTTTAATGAAAAACCTCTTTTATCAAAAATTTTGTTTATTTACCTAGTTGATTATATTTTACTTTTCTAACTTTGTTCGTTTATGATTTCAGTAATAATAATTTAGAACCTACTAATGTCATATCATGTCACGAGCCGAATGAACAAAATGAGGCAGGAGATGATGAATGCGAGGAATATGAATAAGAAAATGTGGTACCCGAGAATGTTGCTGAAGAGTTCCGACAATTCGAGAACCAACACAAGCCAAATTTGGAAGAAACTGAGATTGTGAATTTCGGAGATGAGGAGTGTGTCAAAGAAGTAAGAATCAGTGTCCATCTGACTAAAGCTCAATGAAGGGACCTGGTTCATTTGCTCAGAGAATACATCGATGCATTTTCCTGGTCTTACAGAGATATGCCGGGTGTAAGTACAAACATGGTGTCTCATAAACTACCGATCAATCCAGATTTCAGTCCGGTAAAGCAGAAAACTCATAAATTCAAGCCAGAGCTGAGTTTGAACATCAAAGAGGAGATTACAAAGCAGACCGAGTCCCAAGTGGTAGAAGTGACGCAATATCTAACTTGGTTGGCCAACATTGTTCTGGTTGCCAAGAAATATGGAAAGATCAAAATTTGTGTCGACTACAGAGATCTCAACAAAGCCAGCCCGAAAGATAATTTTCCATTGCCAAACATTCAAATTCTCATTGATAATTGCGCCAAGCATGAGATGCAGTCGTTTGTGGATTGTTATGCGTGTTATCACCAAATCTTGATGGATAAAGAAGATGCAGAAAAGACAACCTTCATTATGCCTTAGGGTGTATATCATTATCGGGTGATTCCTTTTGGTCTCAAGAATGCCGGTGCTACTTATATGAGGGCTATGACAACCATCTTTCATGATATGATTCATAAGTAGATTGAGGTGTATGTAGATGATGTCATAATCAAATCCCGCGAGAGTTCAGATCACTTGACTCATTTGAGGAAATTATTTGATCGCCTATGTCTATACCATTTGAAGTTGAATCCCGCTAAATGTGCTTTTGGAGTGCCAGTTGGCAAGTTGTTGGGATTTATAGTCTGTAGGAGAGGCATAGAGCTTGACCCTTCAAAGGTCAAGGTGATTCAAGAGTTACCTCCTCCGAAGACCAAGAAAGACGTGATGAGTTTTCTGGAAAGGTTGAACTACATTAGCCGGTTCATAGCTCAATCCACCGTGGTGTGTGAGCCTATCTTCAAATTGTTGGAAAGAGATGCCTTAACCAAGTGGAATGGAGAATGTCAAACTGCTATTGATGCCATCAAGAATTATTTGTCTAATCTGTCGGTGTTGGTTCCTCCGCGAGAAAGAAGTCCTTTGTTGTTGTATTTATTTGTCTCGAATAGCGCATTCGGATGCGTGCTCGATCAACATGATGAAACTGGGAAGAAGGAGCAAACCATTTATTACTTGAGCAAGAAATTCACTTCATATGGGATCGTTACAGTCTTTTCGAGTGGACATGTTGTGCTTTGACTTGGATTGCTCAGAATTTGAGACATTATTTGTCTTCTTATACCACATACCTTATTTCTAGAATGGACCCATTGAAGTATATTTTCCAGAAATTAATGCCGACCAGGAAGTTGGCCAAATGGCAAATACTTTTGAGTGAGTTTGATATTGTGTATGTGACCCAGAAGGCGATAAAAGCACAAGCCTTGGCTGATCATCTTGCGGAGAATCCAGTCGATGAAGAGTATGAACCGCTCAAGACTTATTTTCCCGATGAAGAAGTCGCATTCATGGGCGAAGATATTTCTGAAGCATACCCTGGCTGGAGAGTATTCTTTGATGGAGCGGCAAATCACCAAGGAAAAGGTATCGGAGCGGTCTTAGTGTCAGAATCTGGTCAACACTATCTTATGGCGGCTAAACTCCGAATCAATTGCACGAACAACATGGCTGAATATGAAGCTTGTATTCTTGGTTTGAAGATGGCCATTGACATGAATGTTCATGAGTTACTAGTAATTGGAGATTCAGATTTGTTGATTCATTAGGTTCAAGGAGAATGGGCCGTGAAGAACCCAAAGATCACACCGTATGTGCATTATATATAGAAGTTGTGCAAGAGATTTCATAAGATTTAATTCAGGAACACTCCCAGGACACATAATGAGTTGGTTGATGCCCTCGCCACCATTGTCTCAATGATTAAACATCCAGATACAAGTTATATCGATCCAGTGGATATATAGGTAAAAGAGCAGCTTGTCCATTGTTCACATGTTGAAGCAGAACCAGATGGTTTGCCTTGGTATTTTGATATAAAGAAGTATTTGGAAACCGGGACTTATCCCGATAATGCAACGTCCAACCAGAAGAAATGAATATGCCTATGGCTAACAATTTCTTTTCAAGTGGGAAAATACTTTATAAGAGGACTCCAGATTTAGGTCTTCTCAGATGTATTGATGCTAGTGAAGCTGCAAAGCTTCTTGAACAGATACATATTGGAGTCTGTGGTGCTCATATGAATGGGCTCAGTTTGGCAAGAAAGATCCTCCGACCCAGTTATTTTTGGATGACTATGGAGCATGATTGTTGCAAGTTTGTGTAGAAATGTCATAAGTGTCAAGTGAATGGTGATTTGATTCGAGTGCCGCTTCATGAGCTCAATGACATGAGTTCACCGTGGCAGTTTGTAGCTTGGGGCATGGATGTCATTCGTCCAATAGAGTCGGCCACCTCTAACGGACAAATTATTTTGCATAAAAATGTTTTGTCTTATCTATCCAGAAGCGGGAGATCGGAGAAGTCAACCGGAGATAGCAAGACAAGGAACAGACGATCGAAGAGATCGACACAGATCAGTTCACTTCAAACTAAATTGTTTTATGTGGATGCAGGTCTATAAATTTGCCTCAAGATCATCATATTCCTCCATTCAATGAATGTGGAGAAGTCAAAAGGGTGAGGAGCTCTCCAAAATTAACAATTTTTCTGTGGATGAAGGAAATATTTTATGCTTCTTATATAAAAAAATTAGGAATAGAAATAGCATTATTTCATTCAATTCTCAGCAAGGCAAAGTCCATAACAAACATGTTACTATGTTTGGAGATGGAACAAATGAAAACCTCGAAGAAAGCAATGTTATTGTTTACAGCAACTAAAGATACCTAGAGGATTTTTGTCTGCATCACTTTATCAGACACGATAATATCATTACCCGAAGAGTCATTTATATCGTATTGTCAAATGAGATGATACCATTACTCTGAGGGTCATTTTTTATTTTTTATTGTCAATTGAGACGATACCTCCACCCAGAGGATACCCAGAAGATCACCTATGTTGCTCGGTGAAGCATTATCTTTATACGGTACCAGGGAGGCATCATCAAAAGATTCATGCATTGTAGAGAAAAGAGTCATGCATTGCAACAGAAAGGAGTCATCCATCACAAGAGAAAGAAGTCATTTATCTCGAAAGAAAGGAGTCATACATCATAAGAGAAAAGGGTTGTGCATCACAAGAGAAGGAGGCATCATCAAGATAAAGAGTCATGCATCGCAAGAGAAAGGAGTCATGCATCGCAAAGAGAAAGGAGTCACGCATTGCAAAAGAAAAGAGTCAAGCATCGCAAGAGAAATGAGTCATGCATCGCAAGAGGAAGGAGTCATGCATCGCAAGAGAAATGAGTCATTCATCGCAAGAGAAAGGCTTCATGCATTACAAGAGAAGGAGTCACAAATCGCAAGAGAAAAGAGGCATTCATTACAAGAGAAGGAGTCATGCATCGCAAGAGAAAGGAGTGATGCATCGCAAGAGAAAGAAGTGATGCATCGCAAGAGAAAGAAGTCATGCATCGCAAGAGAAATGAGTCATGCATCAAAAAAGAAGGAGTCATGCATCGCAAGAGAAAAGAGTCATCCGTCGCAAGAGAAATGAGTAATGCATCGGAAGAGAAAGGAGTCGTGCATCGGAAGAGAAAGATTCACCCATAACAAGAAGATCAACATCGGCTACATCATTTTCATTCGCAAGAACAATATCAAGAGAACCATCAACAACGACATCAAGAGAACTATCAACACATTACATCAGCCTATTTTATTACTTCGACAGCAAAAAAAGAGTACATTGGAGATTATATTGCAAATATGAGCCATAAGCTTTATTTGCTTTACGTCAAATCCAATGAAGTTGACGTCTAATGTTCAAGGAGATTAATTAAGTGTCAATACGGTAAAAGACGCTATCTCCCCATTTGAACTAGCTTTTTGATGCTAATGAGTTTTATCTCATTCTTTGTTGAGAGCATTCGAAATGATGAATTCTCCAAAACAAACCATAGGTTCGGACGACATAAAAAAGGATGTGGCACAACGTGTAACTCTTTCTTAGCAGCAAACAAGGACATATTCCAAAGAGGAGTATCAAACTCTTAGGACGCGATCTAAGGAACGACTTCCACCACAATCAAACCACACCTCTATCAGAAGGCATGTGGGGTTTTCTTTAGGTTTATCGGTTTCTGTTTTGCATCTGGAAAATTTAGGTGTTCACTGGAGGCAACTTTCCAATCGGAGTGACAATACTCCAAGAGCTTTGGAAATTATGTCCGTGTAAGTTCTTAATTATGGGTGTGAAGTGCGCCACAGTCATGGCTAAGAGATTGCAAGCCGACTTTTCATACTCGACTTACTTTGTTGCTTTTCCAGAACCAAAGGTTATCTTGCATAATAGATTTCCTTTTCAACCGATTGATACAAACTACAAGCAGCCTGATTCCTTGAGTTGTGGGATATGTAGGCTGTATTAGTGTTGAAAACTCGGTTGTGTTCTGACATTCTCTCTTAAATCTTATTCCCAAGTGTTTCGATCTCTTTATAATTTGATATCGGAATAAATTTTGAGTTCTTTCAAAATCATGCGTTAAATCAAGCATATCGAATTACAAGTGACCTGAATTCTCATATAGCCTGAGATATGTAGGAAACCCACTTTTGAGGTTCGGCCATAACTTTTGGCGTCAGATTCTAGCGTCAAAATAGACGGAAAGCATCTCGCGTCATCTTCCTCTCTTGTTACAGTTTTATTCGTACATCAGGGACAGGCAGAGCCATTCCATTCCTGCTAGCCACGTCTAATCATCCTTGTGGCTACGGGATTGCGCCACGTCGAAGCTCAAGGACAAGCAGATGAATCCGAGCCATCCATGCTATCTCTTTTCATTCGGATTTCGTGGGATTTGGGTGAATTCTCGTACGAGCAGTAGGTTTTTCTAGCCCTTTGGAGGAATTTTGAATAGTCGAATTGAATGGAATTTCCTATTCCACCCCCATTCTCATCCAATATTTTCACCCTTTTACCCCCAAAACGAACCCTAAATCTTCTCCTATATAAACATCTCTTGTTTTCCATTGTAGAGGTTTGTAATTCAAAAAGGGAGAAAGAGCAAAACACAACAAATAGTTATAGGACATATGAAATACATTCGAAAAAGAGAAAGAAGAGTTAGTTTCCATTCGACTCTCACTCTTCTAGCTTGATTACCAGTGTTCTTCTAAATTAGTTCGATTTTGAGTTGCTGCTTAGGCCTCTTGTTCGCTGTTTGGTTCGTGTTTGTGTGGAAGGATTCATCTCTCTGCTCGTCCCGTCCCTGTTTGCTGCCCATCAAGAGGTAAATGGCTCTAATCTCTTTTATTTTGTTTGATTTACAGCAGACGGTTAGGTGTGAGTTGTGAATGATGTGAGCTTCGAGATGCTCTTACATGATGTGTTCGGATCTAAGTGATGGCTTTAATCTTCATCTTGTTTTTTTGAAGTGAATAATGTGTGTTTAGACTCTAAGATAGCTTAATGCTCGTTTTGTCTTGTCCTTCTTTTTGTGTCCTTCTCAAGTTCGTGGTTGTTTCACTTGTATTGCTGTTTGTTCACTCGTATTGTCATGATGTTGTCTCCCCCTTTGCTAAAGTGATTTTCGTGTTTCTCTTTTGAGTTTGATGTGTCTGAAAGGGATATGTGTCACCGTTCTTGAGCTTATCTTCGAGTTAAGATCACTAGTTCTACCCAAAGTAGTAAAGTTTAATAATATTGTGGTTGTCTTGTGATGTGCATGATTTTGCCTTCATCGCTCGTTTGGTCTTGTCTATTGTTATTAGGCGTTGTTTGGGCCCAGCTGGATTACGTCATTCTCTAGAAATTTTAGGTATTGTTTCTGTTTTGTGTCTTGTTCATTAGAGGAGTGTGTGTCAATCATGGTGCCTAAAGTCCCTTCGTTCATGTCTAGAAATGATGTATTTTTTTTTATTCTCCATTGGTATTATGTGCTCATTTGGTCCTTGTTTAATATGCTTAGCTTCTTTAATGTCATGGGATTTTGTTGCCATCTTCCTCAACTATAAAAAATATAATAATAATATAAGCTTCATTTATTCTTCATCAGTTGTCATCTACGGTATGTTAGAGAGAAATATTCATCTACTTATGTTACTTTGAGTTATTGTAAATTGGTGTTTGTTCATTATATTTTAACTTTTAAAGTTCCGATTTTTCTTAACCACATTTTATTTGTTAATAAAATACAACCTAGCTTCTATTTTGAAAACTTAGGTGACATGGTAAATTGTTTATTCTTGGAATTCTGTGTCTGTTTAATGTCTGACTATGTCAATAATTGCCTTAAGTCATTAAATCCTTTACATTGGAATAGAGTTTGTAAACTCTTCTTTTGAGTGCTTAAAAATAATAATAATAATAATAATAATAATAATAAGACTGAGAATAGTGGTAGACTTATTTTGTTTTGTTTGATATTTATCCATATTAAGTGAATGAATGGCTACTTACATTTTGTCTGATTTTTTTTATGTATGTGAATTTGTCCGAGTTCGCCATGAACTTCAATCACTCCTCTTGCATTTCGAGAGAGCCATAAAGGCTTAAATTCCCTTTATCGAGTCAACTAGCCATAAAATTGAAGAACAGGTCCCTTAAAAATTGACGAACAGGAATTGGAGCTGATTCGAGATTGTATACACCTAGTGTTTACGAAAATCAAGAAATGGGCCTAAAATGCTGCCAAAATTCCAGAAGTCATATTTTGTTAACTTTGGGCCTAAACTCACTTGTTATTCCTTGTTAGTTATTAGGACATGTACAAAATGCAAGAAGTGTGCCTAAAGTCTAACGGAATGTTCGTTTATCATAGGACAGGTGCAAATGGGCCAAAGGCCCAAAACTGAAAATAGGTCCAAGTGCTGGCCTTGGCGAATAGATCCACACTTGGGCCCTAATTCTCATTCCCTATCCATTTATTGTTATTATGTGTTTATTTGTTAAATTTAATCTTAAGGTTGCAAAAAATTCAATTCCCCAAAAGAAACCATTTTGAGTTTAACACTTTTCCTAATATTAAATTAGATTATCCATTTTCTACTTCACCATTTTTTTTTAGAATATTTGCAAGTTGTTCACTTAAGTAATATTCCTCAATATTTCCCCTCTCCTTAAAAAATAACTCTAAGTTATAAACTGTTTATTTTCGTAGCTAAGTCAATTAAGGATGTTTAAATTCTAGCCAATTAGTTAATTATCGGATAACCGCGTGTTAGCGGGCATTTCGGGTGCTTTCAAACCCTTTTCGAAATGCAAATATGAACCCTGAACCCTTTAAATATTTTCATTAGATTTTTGTTTTAATCTTTTGAAAAAGTAGTTTTCTTAGTTTTACTTTAAAAATTAAGTGTCGACTCTAAAACCAGTCTAAACGTTCTTTTTAAATAAAATAGTAACTACACAAACTTACCAGATTTTTGTATTAGAATTTTGACTTCAATAACAAATTTCATGTCGATTTTGTTGCTCCACACTTTTGCCTTTTGACCACTATCATAGTGCATGTCCAAATAATCAATGATGAAATATGATAAAGTTAGACAACGTAAGATTTTTTCCCCAAAAGAATCAATTAAAGTTACAATAAAAATTTAATGAAAATAATTACCTAAGGTATGTCGACATCTCCATTTCTGAATCTTCTCAAGTTTTTCACCATCTTCGTCACTATTCATATTTGTTTTATTCTTACAAAACTAAATAGTTATTGCAATCGTCAAAAATATTAATACAAAAACAACATAAGTTAGGAACTTCAACCTAAATTTAAATAGCAAAAGAACTAATAAATCATATAAAGGGGTTCATTGCAATATTTGTTTTAAAGATGAATAGAAAATGACTAGATTATTTTTAAAAAAAAATAGCATATGGACAATACAATTATCATAGTAGTAATTCATATACTTAGAATATTAAAAGATGATGTACATGATTTACTGACATGAAATTCTTCAGAAGTTTTTTAATTCTCTATCATCAGTTTCTTTTTCTTCCTCCTTGCATTGGAGAGGTGATCCCTTCAATCGTAAAAAATAATTGCAGAAGAAATAATTCAGATAGTAATTCTTCTTTTACAATCTTAGTGAGTGCAATCATATTTTTGTTTGAATACTATTTTTCTTTGAATGTTATTTTTTTTTAAAAACATGTTTGAAATCGTATTTTGAAGAGTTGATTTTAAGAAGATATAAATGATGAAATTAAGAGTAGTATTTTTTTTAAAGATGTGCCTTATACGGTTTATATGATTTTTAAGGATAAGGTTAGTTTTCTTTTTTGGAAATTTAAATTAATTATTAAGGCAGTTGATCATGACTGATTTTGGCATTTTTTTAAGGACGGAAGTTTTATCTTTTTTTTTTAATTGACGGTTTTTTTTCTTTCTATTTTAAATAATGCATATTATCTTGAATTTTTTTATTAATAAGTATATACTTTACATTTAGGTTATCTTTTAAGTTTATTGTATTTTTAAATTTTCATTTGAATTCATTTACTCTAAATATTTTGATTTTGAATGAGAAACTAGTATGTAGTGGAGTCATATTAATGTGTAGTTTTTATTTTTATTTTAATTGTCTTCTTTTATTATTTTTTAAAATAATTAAATAGATGACAATCAAGATTTTAATTATGATAAAAATAAGAGACCAAAATAATATAAACTTTAGTTACATGTGCAATCAGTTATCTTTTAAAAATTAAAAATTAAAAAGAGTTATATTAACTATGGTAACTATCTTTAAAAAGATTATATTAAATAAAATACGATTTTTTTAAAAAATTAACTGATTTGTAATTTAATTTTTTAAAAAAGTTTATAAATATCTTCTTTTTTTAAATATTGAATCTGCCATTTTTAAAAAAAATTAGTTTATTTTTTCTAATTAAATCTATTTTTAAAATGATGACATTTGTCATTATTTGGATAAGTTAATGTCGCGACCCAGACCATCGTGATTGACACCCACACTAACCCTACGGTGGGAAAACCATTAATACTAACTAGTTAACCAACTCTAAACAATTACTAAAGCATTTAAGTTACGGAAGCAAGTTAAATAGCTAAAGACTGAAGTTCCTATAAACTTCCAAAAGAATCTAACAACTAAACAATGCGGAAAATATACCTAAAACCTGAAAGTCAATGTACCAAAACTCTAACAAGATCCATAGGTCTAAACAAAAGGGTTACAACCCAACTAATGTACTAATAACTAACTAGAAAATCTAAGTACCAAATGTGGACATAGACAGAAAGAGAACTCATGGAAGCCTGGAAGAACTGGCTCACCCTTGAATTCGATCGGCGATCACTGATCTTCTAAGCGAGGTCTGTCAATAGCCGCCTAAAGATGCCCTGTACTCAACAAAAAAAGAGCAAGTGCAGTATCAGTACTCAATCACAATGTACTAGTAGGATCACTCGGCTATCCCACTATGTGCAACATATATAAGCCAATACAACATAAAAATAACATGCGTACACCGAATATACACAATATCAATATCATTCAAGAAAAACAGAGCATTTCACAAGTCTCAATTATACAATTATGTCAAGTCAATGGTCCTCTTATGGAACCCAAACCCAAATTGTTAGCATACCAGAACATGGTACCCGATTCAATGTTTATGCCGGAACGTGGCAACCGATCCAAGTTAGTGTGTTGGAACGCAACACTCGATCCATTCAATAAGCCACAATCACAATCACAAAGTACATTTTCATAATCATACAATCAAGTCATGATTCATGGCATTCATCATTCATATATCCTCATTTACAATTAATGTGATCAATAATGCAACATTCGCATACATATATACATGTATCATAATGAAGCAAGAACAAACATATATCACACAATCATAGAATCATAACCATCACCTTCCTCGAAACAAGTTTGAAAGCCTAAGAAACTTGATTCTTCCCTTTCTGTATTCGTTTCGCTTGTTCTTGGTCTACAAACAATCAATATAACACGGGAATCAATAAACAATCACTAATTACCCGAATTACTAACAATTCTATCAACCCTAGATCATACCCATGATCCCATTATCCAAATTAGGGCTTTTCCCACCATAATTCTCATATCAAAACTCTTTCCCCTTGATAGTTACCCGTTAGATTACGTTCTACGGATTGAAAAACGGATTCGGGCAGTTAAAACCTTACCTTTAGCCTTAAAAATGGTGGAAAATTGTCAAGAATCGCCTGGGGTTTGTCTCCTTACTCTCAAAGTCAAAAAGTGCAAAATAAAGACGTTTTGGGGTTTATTTCCGAATTAAGTCGTGTCAGACTTGCCACAGCGGTCCTCACCCCGCTACAATGGCCCCGCCTTGGTGGCCGAAATCCCGCCCTAGCGGCTTGCACGAAATCAGTGAGCTATTTTAATAATTCCAAGAACCCATTTCACAATATACGTTCAACCAAGACACTCTGAAACTACCCGTTCACGCTAAGATCAATCCCGGGAGTTCTACTCGCCCGAATTCAATTCTGTAAAGTCGTACGGGTTCCTTAACGACTTATCTATCTACTAATGTGATCAAATTCATAATTATCTCACCCAATTGATACAAGATTTCCCTAGACATCACAAACTCTGATTTCGTCCAAATCTGGACTAGGTTGGGAAATCTCAAGTTACTACGAAAAAGTTTTTCGGCCCAAAATTTCCCTCGTTGGATTTTCTATAACGATGGGAACAACTCGTTACAATAGATACCAATTTACCCATCACTCGTCCCCGAGTGAACAAACTTAGGAAAAATAAGCTAGAGATGAAATGAAGTAGTACCTGAATCGACAAACAATTGGGGATACTTGTCTCACATGTCCCTCTTGGTCTCTCAAGTAGCTTCCTCGACTGGACGATGCTTCCATTGAACTTTCACGGACTTAATCTGCTTGGTGCTCAACTTACGCACATCACAATCAAGAATTGCATCCGATTCCTCCTCATATTGGAGGTCTTTGTTTAACACAATTGAGTCCCACTTAATGATGTAATCCCCGTGACCATGATATCTCTTCAACATGGACAAATGAAATACCAGATGAACTCCCGATAGGTTAGGAGGTAAAGTCAATCTATAAGACTACCGGTCCTACACATTCAAGAACCTCAACGGGACCAATGTATCGCAAACTTAGTTTGCCTTTCTTGCCAAATTTCATCACCCTTTCATGGGTGATACCTTAAGAAGAACATTCTCACCGGTTTGAAATGCCGTGTCTCTTACCTTATGATCCGCATACTTCTTCTGTCTACTCTGGGCTGCTAGAAACTTAGCTTGAATACTCCTCACCTTATCTTGAGCATCCTTCACTAAATCAACCCCCAATGGTTTCACATCTCCAGCCTCAAACCATTTTATGGGTGATCTACACCCCTCCCATAGAGTGCCTCAAATGGTGCCATATCAATGTTGGAGTGATAACTATTATTATAAGAGAATTCACACAAATGTAAGAACTTATCCCAATGTCCTCCAAAATCAATCACACATGACCTCAACATGTCTTCTCACACTTGAATAGTCCTTTCTGACTGTCCGCCCGTCTGTGGATGAAAATTCGTCATGCAATTTCCTCGAAAACTTGGAGGTGAATTGGGAACCCCGGTCTAAGATGATAGAGAGGGGTACCCCATGCAACCTCACTATCTCTTTCACATAAACTTTAGCCAATTGTTCAGCATTATAATCTATTCTTACCGGAATAAAATGGGCTGACTTAGTTAATCTATCAACCACTACCCAAAAAGAATCAAACTTCCCCAAAGTCTTGGGAAGACAACCACAAAATCCATGGCTATCCTCTCCCACTTCCATTCCAGAATTGGCATTCTTTAAAGCAAACCTGCAAGCCTTTGGTGTTCATACCTCACTTGTTGACAATTTTCACAGTTAGCCACAAACTCTGCTATATCCTTCGTCATGCTCGGCCACCAATAAATTTGCTTCAAATCTCGGTACATCTTGGTCACACCCGGATGAATGGAATATGATGAACCATGAGATTCTTCCAACAATTTCTGAATCAAGTCATCAACTTGAGGAACACAAATTTTTCCTTTAAAATTGAGCACACCTTCCACATCAAGAGTGTTCTCTTGTGCCTTACCAATTGCAGTCTTCTTCTTAAGTTCATTCAAATTCTCATCCTCAAATTGTTTGGCCTTGATCTCTTTCATAAACGTGGCCCTTACTTCAATGCTAGCTAACACCCCACCTTTTTCTGAGATGCCCAATTGCATGAATTTAGACTTCAATGTCTGAATTTCCTTACCCAAAGGTCGCCTGGTTACACTTAAACAAGCTAAACTACCCATGCTCACCGCTTTTCGACTCAAAGTGTCTGCCACTACATTAGCCTTACCCGAAAGGTTTTAATGGTGACATCATAATCTTTAAGTAACTCCATCCACCTTCGTTGACTCAAATTCATATCCTTTTGAGTGAACACATGCAACAAACTACAATGATTAGTAAACACTTCACACTTAACACCATAGAGGTAATACCGCCAGATCTTAAGAGCAAACACTACCGCTGCCAACTCCAAATCATGTGTTGGATAATTCCTCTCATGCACCTTCAATTAACGCGAGGCATAATCTATAACATTCTTATCCTGCATCAACACAGCACCCAAACCAGAATGTGAAGCATCAAAATAAACAATAAAGTCCTTACCTTCAACCGGTAATGATAGAATAGGTGCGGTGGTCAAGAGAGTCTTGGGCTTTGGAAGCTCCCCTCACATTTTTCAGTCCATTCAAATGGTATCTCCTTTCTGGTCAAATTAGTCAAGTGAGTGGCAATAGAAGCAAAGTTCTTCACAAATCAACGATAGTAGCTAGCGAGCCCCACAAAACTCCTAACTTCCGTCACACAGCTAGGTCAAACCCAATCCTTAACCGCCTCAATCTTTTAGGGATCTTACCATTACCCCTTCCTTTGAAACTACATGCCCCAAAATTGCAACCGAAGTCAACCAAAATTCACATTTAGAAAATTTAGCATAAAACCTTTGTTTCCCAAGAACACCCAAAAAAATACGAAGATGGTCGCATGCTCTTCTTCACTTTTTGAATAGACCGAAATATCATCAATAAAGACTATGATGAATTAATCAAGAAATGGCTTGAACACCCCATTCATTAAACTCATAAAAGTTGCAGGCGCATCAATCAAACCAAAGGACATAACTAGAAACTTGTAGTGCCCATAGCGGGTTCTAAATGTTGTCCTGGGCACATCCTCAGGCCTAATTTTCAATTGAGGTAGCCAGACCTTAGATCAATCTTGGAGAAAACTGATGCACCTTGCAATTGGTCAAAAAGATCATCTATTCGACGCAAAGGATACTTGTTCTGAATAGTGACCTTGTTCAATTGCTGGGAATCTATACACATTCTCATACTATCATTCTTTTACTTAACAAACAAAACTAGAGCACCCTATGGGGAAGCACTAGGACGAATAAATCCCTTATCAAGAAGCTCTTAGATTTGAGTCTTAAGCTCTCTTAATTGTGCCGGAGCCATGCGGTATGGAGGGATAGAAATGGGGCGGGTACCAGGTTCTAAATCAATGCAGAAGTCTATATCTCTATCCAGAGGCATACCAGACAAGTCATTAGGAAACACTCCTCTAAATTCTGACACCACAGGAATAGATTCAATAGATGGAGTCTCAACCTCAACATCCCTAATATGAGCCAAATAAGTCAAACAACCCTGCCCTACCAATTTCCTAGCCCGGATGGAAGATATGATATTAGCTTGCTTAGGCTTGTACACCCCTTCCCACTCTAACTTTTCCCTTCCCGAAATTTCTAGAGTTACATATTTAGTATTACAATTAAGCACAACATAATAGGGGGACAACCAAGTCATGCCTAAGATTATATCAAAGTCAGTCATATCCAAAATCACCAAATCAACCCAAGTCTAGAAATCGTAAATAAAATAGGACAAGCACGACAAACATGGGTGACTATGACACACTTTCCAACTAGGGTATCACAAATCATAGCAAATGCTACGGCAAATCGCACACACACATAAGAATAAGTAGAAAGCAGATCAAATAACACATTAGTCATCCGGTCAAAGACAAGAATAGTACATGTGACCACTGCGTCAACGCCTCTGCTGCATTCTTGCCTGTAAAGACGTAACACTTAGACATATCCTCATGTCGAGCGACTTCCCTGCCTGGTTGCACGTTACCCCTGCCTGCGTTACCATTTCCTCTACCTCTACGGCCTCACTGATTTCCTTATCACCCACCTTGTGGATGCCCTCGACCATTATTACCATTTCTTGCAAGTACCACTGCTCTAGACGGCTGGTGCACGAAATCCAACACTCGAGGGTGGGGATAATCTCTCCTCATATGCCCAGGTTCTCCACAATTGTAGCATGTTCGATCAAAAGATGGTTTGCTGCCTGTCAAATGTGCGACTCCATGGCTATCCTGAATCAAATTATGAGGTGGAGTTCCCGAGTAATTACTTGTAAAGGCGGGCATGACAGACTGAATAGGCCTAGCTGCAAGTGTTGGCCTCCCTGACCCTTTAGAATAAGAACCTTAAAAGTAACCCGAGTTCTTGGCCCTTTTTGACAATGCCTTAGCTTGACTGTCTCGCCTCACCCCCTCCACTTTCTTAACAAAGTCAGTTACCTCATTAAGTTCCTCCCTACAGAGGTCATATGAACAGATAATACCTGCAACTCAGAGTTTAGTCCCCTAATAAATAAATGAATCCTCTCCTCCTCAGTAGTGACCAATTGAGTAGCATATCTAGACAAAACATGGAACTTGGCCTCATAAGCAGCCACAAACATACCACCTTGCTCCAAAGCCATGAAATCACCCTTCTTGTAATCTCTCAAAGTCCTAGGCACATATTACTCTAAAAATTGAGCATGAAACTGGGTCCAAGAGAGTGGGGGTAAAGCTAAATATTTGCCTTCCATATAAGCTCTCCACCACTGCTTAGCCTCACCTTGAAGCTAAAAAGTCACAAACTCAACCCCATGCTGATGGACAATTCCCAAATTATGAAGCCTCTCATAGCAATCTAAGATAAACTCATAAGCATCCTCACTCTCAGAAACTATAGATACATGAGGCTTTAGCTTCAAAAACTTAGTCAACATTTCATGCTCATTACCAGTCATAATAGGACCTAACAAAGGACGATAGAAAACATCATTACCTACATTCCCTCCCACCTTCGGGACAATGATAACAATAGGAGGATTGATGGGAGCTTGAGTTATTTGAACAGAAGGAAGTACTCCAGGACCAACCAACACTTTCAAGAATGACATGATCTGCTGAGCTAACACTAGGTCGATGGGAGGAATGCATGTTGTCTCGGCTTGCACCTCTTCCTCTTGTCTAACCTCCTCAACATTCTTCTCTCTTCATGATGTACGGGATGGGCCTTATTTTGGTAGCATTTTCAATCGGTACCCCATCTCTAGTAGGCGCTACTCTTCCTCAGCCTCTACTCCTAGATCTTTCTCTACGCTGCCTCAACCGCGACCTCTTGCTGCAGATTCCTAAGCTGGAGCATTGACGGTAACTACGGGTCTGACGCCGTTGAATCTAGTGTTAACCATCTGCGAACAGAAGAGTGAAGGAGGTTAGATACAAATTTGAATCGCTAGATACAAATTTGAATCAAGTTATAGCACGAAAGGAGATAAGAGAAATTAGAGAGATTTTCTAAAGTCCTATAGCCTCTCGAACAAAAGTACAGACGTCTCTATACCATTCCGTAAGACTACTACACTCGTTTTGGTACATCGAGATCAACGAACCTAGGCTCTGATACATATTTTGTCACGACCCATACCATTGTGATTGACACCCACACTAATCCTCCAGTGGGAGAACCATTAATACTAACTAGTTAACCAACTCTAATCAATTACTAAATCCTTTAAGTTATGAAAGGAAGTTAAATAGCTAAAGACTGAAGTTCCCATAAACTTCCAAAAGATCTAACAACTAAACAATGCGGAAAATACACCTAGAACCTGAAAATTAATGTACCAAAACTCTAACAAGATCCATAAGTCTAAACAAGTAGGGTTACAACCCCCCAAACTAATGTACTAATAACTAACTAGAAAATCTAAGTACCAAATATGGACATAGACAGAAAGAGAACTCATGGCAGCTTGGAAGAACTGTCTCACCCTTGAATTCAATCGGTGATCACTGATCGTCTAAGCAAGGTCTGTCAATAGCCGCGTGAATATGCCCTGTACTCAACAAAGAAAGAGCAACTGCAGTATCAGTATACAACCACAATGTAATTGTAGGATCATATGGCTATACCACTAAGTGAAACGAGTACGAGATCTAATTATGAATTTGATTACATGAGTAGATAGCTAAGACGTTAAGGAACCTGTATGACTTAACGGAATTTTAATTCGGGTGAGTAGAACTCCCGAAATTGCTCTTACCGTGAAAGGGTATTTTCTAAGAGTCAATGGTTGAAGGTGTGTTGTGAAATGGGGGCTTGAAATTCAAATTCCAGCATTCTGTCTCTGTGCATGTCGCCGTAGCGGGATGGCTGCCGCTGTAGCAGGATGGGTCTCGTTGTAGCAGGACAATCGCGACTTAAATAGGGTAAAATCCCCCAAAAATGTTATTTTCAGCTCTTTTCGACTTTGAGAGCTAGGAGATGACCCCAGACAAGTTCTTGACCATTTTTCACCATTTTTGAGGCTAAATGTAAGGTTTTAACTCCCCGAATCCAGTTTTTGATCCGTAGAACATAATCTAATGGGTAATTATCAATGGGGGAGGGTTTTGATTTGAAACTAATGGTGGGAAAAGCCCTAAATTGGGTATTAGGATCTTGGGTTTGGTCTAGGGTTATTGGGTTTGTTATAATCCGGATAATTAGACCTTTGATTGTTGATCCTTACATATATTCATTGTTTGTAGACCTCGAACAAGCGGAAAGAATACGTAAAGGGAAGATTCAAGTGCCTTAGGGGATTCAAGCTTGGATTCGAGGTAGGTGATGGTTGTGATTTCATGTTGGTGTGATATATGTTTGTAATTGTTCATTATTATGCATGTATGTATGCGAATGTTGCATTATTTTATCACCTAATCGTAAATGAGGATAATTGAATAATTGTATGCCATGAATCACCTCTTGTTCGTATTATTGTGAGAATATACATTGTAATTGTGATTGTGGTTTGTTGAATGAACCGGCTGTTACGTTCCGACACACTAACTTGGATCGATTGCCATGTTCTGGCATATACATGGGATCGGTTGCCACGTTCCGGCATAAATATTGGATCGGTTGCCACGGTCCAGCATAAATGTGGGATCAGTTTCCATGTTCCAGCATAAACATTGGATCGGGTACCACGTACCGGTACACTAACATTTTGGGTGTGGGTTCCATGAGAGGACCATTAAATTGGGTTCCATGAGAGGACCATCGAATTGTGTTGTATATCTACTTGTGATGATTACGTTCATATCTAAAGATGACTAATATTGTATATGTTCAGTATATGCCTGTTTTATAATGTTGTGGTTACTTGTATGTGTTTCACTTATTGGGATAGCCGTGTGATTCTACTAGTACACTGTGGTTGTGTACTGATACTGCACTTGCTCTTTCTTTGTTGAGTATAAGGCATCTTCAAGCGACTATTGATAGACCTTAGATAGGTGGCAATTGAGCGTGACCGAATTCAAGGATGAGCCAGTTCTCTCAGGCTGCCATGGATTTTTCTTGTTTAAATCCACTCTTTTCGGACTCAGACCATTTATTTAAGGTATTTGTTTAGTTTCGGGGTTGTACCTATTGTTCTTAGACTTGTCGTTAGTAGAGGGTCCAATGACTTTCAGGTTCTAGGGGTTGTTCTTCCGCATTAGTTTGGCTAGTTTGTTTAAACCTTTGGAGTTTATGGGAACTCTATATAATTTCTGCATTTAAACCTACTTCTGTATCTTTAAATGCTTTAGGTTTCCTTAATTTGGCTAGTTGGGTTGTAGTAATGGTTCTACCGATAGAGGATTAGTGTGGGTTCTAATCATGATGGTCTTGGTCGTGACAAGTTGGTATCAGAGCCGTAGGTTCGTTGATCTCATTGTACCAAAATGAGTCTAGTAGAGTCTTGCGTAATGGTACGAAGACGTTCATACTTTTTTTCGAGAGGCTATAGGACTTTAGGAAACACTCACTTGTTTCTACTCCTTCGTGCTATGACTTAAATCCAATTGGTATCTGGGTGATACAAATTGGTATCTTTCCTCCTTCACTCTGTGGTCCGAAATAGAACAACGACAATGATAACACCATCACTCGCAGGAGAGGATGTGTATAGACTACCGATAGTTGAATAGGGTCACCATTCGGAACAAGTATCCACTGCCTCAAATAAATGATCTTTTGACTAGTTGCAGGGTGCATCAATTTACAATTTTGCTCTTGTACTGGGAGATTGGTAATGGTCCTCTATGGAACAAACTAATTTAGAAATTGGGCTTGTCTGTGAGTTGTAACTTGAAAACCGTGAATGCATATTCCTTGTTGCCTGAATTACCTGTGAATGTGGAAGTTGTATTTTCTTGGATCTGATGATATGATCATGTGCACAATAAGTGTGGGTCTGAATTTTGATATGTGCAATATGTTGGCTGAATTGATTGAAACTATGCAAGTTGTAACTGCTAAGTATCGTGAAATTTGTTGTGAAAAGAAGGTCACGACTAAGTTCCATGCAAGGGTTTAGATAATGTACGAGGTGATTTGTAAGAAAGATCTAGACATGTCTTCCGCTTGAGTAATAACGGCGTGAGTGTTTGGGTGTATCCTAGGGATGTGTGGGTTATATTGTTGAACTAATGAGAATGAGTTGTATTATGTATCGTTGGATTGACTCGGGGTTGGCAATGATTATCCTAGTTCAGAGGATTGTCCTAAATTGCTCAATAAAGATGACAACCGTTGGGAGATTTAGAAAAGAGAAAAATCCCTGTTTTCGTCTGAGCCGCTGAGGCAGGATTTTTCCGCCAGCGCGAGGCTGCTAGAGTAAAAATTCCCTGCCTGAGCGGGACAGGGTGAGACAGAACCTCAGCCCTATCTTCTCTATTTTTCCCAGGTCACTTTATAGGCCCGAATCGAATCTGAACTAACCCCTGCAATTAAAGCACTGCAGCCAGACAAGGAGGTTGCCCGTCAAGATGACAGGGCTCAGTTTATGCCTTTTCCAGGCATGGCCGAAGCTGAGGGCCTGATGCAGTGATCACAAGTACTGTTATTGTTTGTGATCGGATGGCTAAGGTGTTATTGATCCGAATTTGACTTATTCTTATGTGTCCGTGCGATTTGCCTCAGAATTTTATATGATTTGTGATATACTTGATGCTCTCATCCATGTTTCTACCCCTGTTGAAAAGTCAGTCATAGTCACCCATGTATATCGTGTTGTCATGTTGTGTTTATGGATTTTTCAGATTTGGGTTATTTTGGTTATGCTGGATATGACTTACTTGATATAATCTTAGGCATGACTTGGTTGTCCCCTTATTATGCTGTGCTTAATGGTAATGCTAAGGCTGTAACTCTTGAGATCCCGAGTAGGGAAAGGTAAGAGTGGGAAGGGGCTACAAGCCTAAGTAAGCTAAGGTCATATCTTTCGTGCGGAGTAGGAAACTGGTGGGGAAGGATTGTTTGGTGTAGTTGGCTCATATTAAAGATGTGAGGTCAAATCCCTTTTTATTGACTCCATTCATGTGGTGTCAGAATTGAGAGAGCTTAAAGATCAAATCTAGGAGCTTCTGGATTAAGGTTTCATCCCTCCTAGTTCTTCCCCGTGGGGTGCTCCCGTCTTGTTTGTTAAGAGGAAGGAGGGTAGTATGAGGAACAATGATTTTATCTTAAGCCATAAAGGAGTGGATTGATACCGAAATTACAAGCTTATGGATAAAGAAAGTTCCATTGAGTATACTTGGGTGAAGAAAATTTAAGTTTTTAGTAGGAAAATGAGTATAAAAAAATTTGGTTAGTCCTTTGAATTAGATGAGTATACCTTAATTTGAGGTGTCGTATTGATGAAAGGTTAGCTTCGTAGTGATAGTCAGGGCTGACTGAGCATAATGGTAATAAGAGTTCGTGGTGGATTTTGATGGGATACAAATATATAATGGGATTGTTGGTTAAGTGAAATTTGTACAGTAATTACGACTTGCGAGTATCTAAGGTTGTGGTTTCCTAATATTGGGTGAGTAAAGTGGTTGAATGGAATGTTTTGAGAGATGGTGGGACACCACTCAAATAGAATGTTAAAGAGCTAGAGTTATAATGAAGGAAAATATAGTAGAATGTAGTACAATCTTTAGAGAGAAGCTAGAGCAAGAATATTTTATTTGATTGCAAAGGCAAAAGAGATATCATTAGAGGGGTAGACAATTGGGTTCAGAGACGCTTAATCTCATTCGTTTCGTTGTGGCTATGGTAATAGTGTCACAAGTCCATCAAATTGGTTAAAAATTATTGGAAAGGACTTGAGAAAAGAGTGCACAGACATTAGCTCGAGTGTGATGATAAGTGCTTTATTTTATTTGAAGTTTAGTAATGCGTGCGATTGAAATTTTAGCGAAAAGATATTGTAAGATCGATGGAGATTTTATCAATGATAAGCAAAGATACATGATTTCATAAATATCTTCAAGGTATAAGCTAATGTTGATAGATAAGGGGATTGTGTTATACGGTTGAGTTTACAATTCAGAGTTTTCATTGTAAGTCTACACTCGTAGCAATATATTTTGTCAAGGTATGAATTGGTAAGCCGGAAAATGATCAATTGTATCAGGCATTGAACTTTTGAAAGGACTTACACCTGGATTGAGTCGTAAAGTTATTACTTTTGATTGTTAAAGTATCTAAGAAAGGCTTTCATTAAAAGGTGTTGGTTTAGAATAAGGTAAATGGTAGGAGTGTTCATGACGGTTGTTAGTATTGAGAGCGTGGACATCAGTGGAATGATGTGAAGAGTATGTGGAGTCAATTGAATGGAAATGACGGGTATCGACTCTTCAGAGGAAAACCGTTGGTGTTGTTCAATATTTATTCCATCAAAGTCTTATGTGACCATTTTTTTTTGTTCGACGTTGTGAGTATGATTCACTAGCTATGCTCACGTGTGTTTTCACTTTTGTGGGTGGATCCCTAGTGGTGGATCAGGTGTACTGATCCTGCGATGTTCTCTTGGTTAAGTGGGATGATTGGATGACTTGGTTATTTCAGATGATATATTTGGTGTTGTCTTGGAGTTGTTAAATTATTTAGTGGTTCTACATGTACCACCTTGCTTAGGAGAATTTATAAAAGAACTACCATGCAAATTTATGGTTGTCCGACAATATTAAATTCATCTTGTCGTCGAGGTCATGTATCGATTATGTGTGGTTGAATGTGGGGATCATTGGGTTCTACTGTTCGTAAAAGGTAATCTAGAATTTTGATAGTGTTGTTGGATGGTTGTATGCTTGGACATATCACTCGATGAGTATCTGATTTCTAAAGACCAAATTTTTTATACCTTAAACTCATAGAGAATTGGGTTGTGAGATGGATATGTTGATAAGAACTATGATTGTTTGAGTATTATGAATGTGTGTTGGTTGGTTCAGGTCCACTTCTAGTCATGGAGAGTATGGATTTGGAATTTTATCATGTTTAAGTAAGAAAGGATTCGTCCTGATGTTTGTGTCAAAGTCCTTGATAACATGTTGCAGACATGTGTACGATCAACTTTGGTGGTTATTGGGAATAGCTTTGTTGTTAGTTAAGTGTACATACAACAATAATTATCACTCGAGTATTGTGATAACTTCATTGAGGCATTGTATAGGAGGATGTGTAGGTATTCAATTGGTTGGTTTGAGGACCAAGGAGATAAAGTCCGTGAAAGTTCAATGGAAGCATCATCCGGTTGAGGAAGGTACTTGGGAAACTGAGAAGGACATGCGAGACAAGTATCCACTGTTGTTCAGCGATTCAAGTACTACTCTACCCTTACTTTAGCCAATTTTCCCTAGTTGATCACTCGGGGACGAGTGATGGGTAAATTGGTATCTATTGTAACGACCTTATTCCGTTGTTAGGAAAAAGCCAATGGAGAAAAATTGGGGTCAGAAAACTTTTTAGTAGTAACTTGGAATTTCCTAACCTAGTCCAAATTTAATGAAATCGGAGTAGTAAGGTCTAGGGAAATCTTATAACGAATAAGAGATCTAATTATGAATTTCATTACATGAGTAGATAGCTAAGACGTTAAGGAACTCGTACGACTTTACGGAATTGAATTCGGAGAGTAGAACTCTCGAAAATGATCTTAGAGTGAAAGGGTATTTTCTTAGCATCAAGGGTTGAATGTGTGTTGTGAAATGGGGGCTTGGAATTCAAATTCCAACATTCTGTCTCCGTGCATGCCGCCGTAGCGGGAAAATCGCGACTTAAATATGGTAAAGCCTCCCAAAAATGTTATTTTATGCACTTTTCTAGTTTGAGAGCTAGTGGATGACCCCAGACGAGTTCTTGACCATTTTTCAACATTTTTGAGGATAAATGTAAGGTTTTAACTCCTCGAATCCATTTTTTGATCCGTGGACGTAATCTAATTGGTAATTATCGATGGGGGAGGGTTTTAATCTGAAACTAATGGTGGAAAAAGCCCTAAATTGGGTATTAGGATCTTAGGTTTGGTCTAGGGTTATTGGGTTTGTTATAATCCGGATAATTAGACCTTTGATTGTTGATCCTTGCGTATATTCATTGTTTGTAGACCTAGAACAAGAGGAAAGAATCCGGAAAGGGAAGATTCAGGTGCCTTAGGGGATTCAAGCTTTGATTCGAGGTAGGTGATGTTTGTTATTTCATGTTGGTGTGATATATGTTTGTAATTGCTCATTATAATGCATGTATGTATGCGAGTGTTGCATTGTTTATCACCTAATCGTAAATGAGGGTAATTGAATAATTGTATGCCATGAATCACCTCTTGTTGTATGATTGTGAGAATATACATTGTGATTGTAATTGTGGTTTGTTGAATGGATTTGGTGTTACGTTCCGACACACTAAGTTGGATCGGTTGCCACGTTTCAGCATAAATATTGAATCGATTGTGACATTCCTGTATAACATGGGATCAGTTGCCACGTTCCGACATAAACATTAGATCGATTGCCATGTTTCGGCATAAACATTGGATCGGGTACCACGT
>NW_006239316.1:154238-181772 GCF_000226075.1 Solanum tuberosum | reverse complement strand
TTTTTCACCATTCTTGAGGCTAAAGGTAAGCTTTTCACTCCCCGAATCCATTTTTCGATCAGTAGAACGTAATTTAATGGGTAATTATCGATGAGGGAGAGTTTTGTTATGGAAATTATGGTGGAAAAAGCCCTAATTGGGATATTGGGATCATGTGTTTGATCTAAGGTTCATAGAATTGTTAGTAATTCGGGTAATTAGTGATTGTTTATTGATTCCCGTATTATATTGATTGTTTGTAGACCAAGAACAAGCGAAACGAATTCGGAAAGGGGAGGATCAAGTTTCTTAGGGTTTCAAGCTTGTTTCGAGGTAGGTGATAGTTGTTATTTCATGTTTGTGTGATATATGTTTGTAATTGCTTCATTATAATGCATGTATGTATGCGAGTGTTGCATTGTTTATCACCTAATCGTAAATGAGGGTAATTGAATAATTGTATGCCATGAATCACCTCTTGTTGTATGATTGTGAGAATATACATTGTGATTGTAATTGTGGTTTGTTGAATGGATTTGGTGTTACGTTCCGACACACTAAGTTGGATCGGTTGCCACGTTTCAGCATAAATATTGAATCGATTGTGACATTCCTGTATAACATGGGATCAGTTGCCACGTTCCGACATAAACATTAGATCGATTGCCATGTTTCGGCATAAACATTGGATCGGGTACCACGTACCGATACGCTAACAATTTGGGTGTGGGTTCCATGAGAGGACCATTGAATTGGGTTTCGTGAGAGGACCATTGAATTGTGTTGTGTCTCTACTTGTGATGATTACATTTATATCTAAAGATGACTAATATTGTATATGTTCGGTATATGCCTATTTTATAATATTGTGGTTACTTGCATGTGTTTCAATTATTGGGATAACTGCGTGATCCTACCAGTACACTATGGTTGTGTACTGATACTGCACTTGCTCTTTCTTTGTTGAGTATACGGCATCTTCAGGCGGCTATTGATAGACCTTAGCTAGGTGGCTATTGAGCGTGATCGGATTCAAGGGTGAGCTAGTTCTTTCAGGCTGCCATGGATCTTTCTTGTTTAAGTTCACTCTTTTCGGACTCGGACTATTTGTTTAAGGTGTTTGTTTAGTTTCGGGGTTGTACCTATTGTTCTTAGACTTGTCGTTAGTAGAGTTTTGGTACAATGACTTTTAGGTTCTAGGGGTTGTTCTTCCGCATTAATTTGGTTAGTTTGTTTAAACCTTTGGAATTTATGGGCACTCTATATAATTTCTGCATTTAAACCTTCTTCTGTATCTTTAAATGCTTTTGTTTTCGTTAATTTGGTTAGTTGGGTTGTACTAATGGTTCTTCCATCGGAGGGTTAGTGTGGGTGTCAATCACGACGGTCTGGGTCGTGAAACTAACTTTATTATCATCATTACTAATAAGACGAAGTTTTCTTCGGACATCACGAGGGTAAGTTTGTAATTTTCCTTTCTCCCTTTCTTCTTTCTTCGTAGAACAATCACTCTGCCTTAACCCAAATTAGAGAAATACTGCCTTTGGGGCGGTCACACCAATACCTTTTCTGAATGATTTCTTGCAGCAGTTTACTTCCTGTTGATCCTCTTTGCAACTTCGCTCTTCCATATTTCCCCTTTATGTTCCATGGAAAACAATGTATTTTATGCCTAAAATTGAAGTCGAGGTTTCATTCGAATTCCTCAAAAGCTCTGTCGTACAATCAAAAATGTACTTTGCTGCTTCATTAATTTCCTATGTTTCCTATTCCAAAAGTTATTCCTGTCGAATTTACCCAGAAAATCCCTAGTATGACTTGTTTGATGTTCTGTTTGCTAATTTGAATTGCTACTCTCCGTTTGATTTTCCTTTTAGTTTCTTTGTTTGCTTGTCCGTTTCAGTATTCCTTAAATCCTTCTTCTCTTTACATGTTTGAACCATCTCAGGCTCGCCTCCGCATCTTGTCTTTGATCGAGGTCACTCCTACTTTGTAAAGATATCTTCATTTCTAATCCTATCTAGCATGATGCTAAACTCTTAATAAATAATGAATTTAATGAATATCAAAACACAAAAATCTCAATAACTTAAAGGGATAACTGTCAAAAACACATCTAAACTATACCATTCTTTTGAGTTTCATACCTAAACTATTGAGAGTGTGAGTTTCTTACCTAAACTATCACTTTTTAGTTTGAGAAACACACCTCTCTCTTTTATACCACTCTCATCACGGTGTATGTAATACACTCTCTTTTATTTTAAAAAAATTTTCACATCACACTCCACATTGACAAAACATTCAACTTTGAAAACAATTAAATAAATTAAAATTTTAAAAATCGACATCCAAAAAAATTATATTTCTTTTATAAAATAAAATAAAAAATATTATATTTTATAAAAAAAAAAATGAAAAATAAGATCATTATTTTAGTTAAATGAATTTGATGAATTAAATAAGTTTATTCTTAAAAAAAAGGACTTCAATGACATGGCATGCCAACTAGGAGAGAGTGAGACTTTTGAAATGTTAGGTATATTTGGAGGAAAATAATGATAGTTTAGTGATATTTTGGTCCGAAATGAAATGTAAATGATATTTCAAGGCAGTTCTCTAGACTTGGGTGACCATTTAGGGAGTTGACTCATTTTTTTCAAATAAAAGAGAGAGTGCATTACACACACACCACTGAGGTGTGTTTCTCAAACTAAAAAGTGATAGTTTAGGTATGAAACTCACACTCTCAATAGTTTAGATATGAAACTAATAAAAGGGGATAATTTAGATGTGTTTTTGAAACTTATCTCTAACTTAAATTTAAACTAAAAGAAATACTCAATTGCTAATGACATGTAATAATATTTTTTTAATTCAAAATCAAATTCGCGAAAAGTAATTAAAGCACGGTGAAAAATGTACAGAGAGTGGGAGTGGGAGTGGAAGTGAGAGTAGGAGTGGAGGTGGGGTGGGAGGATGAGAATATAATATTCTTGATGTAATTTTGATAATGTTATACAACATTTGGATAATACACATATTGTAGTCCATAAATTTGAAATTGAAGACATGAATAATCGAATAATTTTTTAAAAAAATACATAGTAAATAAATAAATCTATCTATATTATATTAATAAAAAAAGGCTCTTGATTTTATTAAGCCAAGTGTTAAACTAATAAAAATCAATATTAGTTATACAAAAACTTAAAATAGTGAACAACGTAACAAAAAATACATATAACATAAAACTTATTTGACTACGTGATTCGTTGTTTTTATTCATATAATATTTGATTATAAAGGAATAGGTGATGAGGGGGGATTACAGTTCATTGAGGAACAATATAATAGTTGAATGTTTCTTTAAATAATAGTATGATTAACATGCTCAAACAAGACATCATAATCTAAAATGATTAAAATAATATTTTAATATTATCCATGCATCGCATGGGTACGTATATTAGTTAGCTTTAAAATAAAGCACTCAAAACCAAATAGTTTTTTTAGAATCCTACTACATTATGTAACTTAATATATTTAATGGATGAAAGAATTAAAAAATGTTAAAATAATAATAATTATATCATATATTTTAAAAGATTAATAATCTTAAGATAATTACATTATAGTGTAACCCATAGATTTATTTTAAATAACGGGAGTTACGTATCAAATTAAATTAATTTTTTTTTGAAATGAAGTTACGAGGATGATGATGATGATAAAGGTATTATACGTGTGTAGATTATTGTCAAAACAATTACACACTACTCAAACTTTAAAGTTACGTGACAATATTCTATTTTTTGTTAGTGTAACGGCATGTTCCTGTCGTTACGGATAAGCCAATGAGGAAGGAATTTGGGCCAGAAAACTTCTGAGCAGTAACTTTGAAATTTCCAACCTAGGCCAGACTTTTATGAATCTGAGCCATGTGAGGTCTAGGGTAACCTGGTAATGTATGGGGGATTTGATTATGAATTTAATGATTTGAGTGTATAGCCAAGATGATAAGGAGCCTGTACGTCTTTACAGAATCAAATTTGGGCGGGTAGAACTCTCGTAATAGATCTTAGCGTGAAAGAGTGGTTTTAGAACGTTAAGGTTTGAGGGTGTCTTGTGAAATTGAGACTTGGAAAACAAATTCCAAGTCTCTGTGCAACCCACAACGACGAGATTATTCATGTCATGGCCGGACCGCTATGGCGGGCCAGCCGTGAGTGAAAACTGGAAAAGTCCCAAAAACGTTAATTTTCAGCAAACTCCTTTCTTGGAAAGCAAAAGGGGGACCTAGGGCTATTTCTTATGATTTTCACAAATTCTCATGCTAAAGGTAAGTCAAATACTCCCCTAATTCGTAAATTGATTCTTAGAATCCTTGATATTTATCTTTGAGGATGGTTTTTGCTTTAATTTAATCCTGGAAAAATCCCTAGTTGGGTGTTAGGATCATGGGATTGCCCAAGGGTTAGTATCTTGATTTAATCCGAGTAAACTAGGCCACTATAATTGATCCTTTGAATTAATTACTTGTTCCGGACCAAGAACAAGCTGAGAGACTCTGAAAAGGGAAAGTTTAAGTTCCTTAAGTTTGCTCAGGCTTGGTTTCGAGGTAGGTGATGATTTGATTTCCCGTATGTGTTATAAATGCCTGCTAACTGCTCTATTGTATTCATGCGTGTATGTAAATAGGGAAACCTGAAATGAATCTAATGAAATGACTAATAGTGATTCTGTAGCATGCAATGAACCTGTTACCTTATTGTACTATAAAAGTGTGCAAATCATTCATTGTGGTGCTGACTATAATGATCCTCCAGGTCATTTTTGCCTCAATTCCTTCTTTTCTTCTTTTAGAGCGTTCCTATAGAGACCCTAAGTCATTTATGACTTGATGACACTGACTGTTCGGTCGCCTTGTCATTAGTTTGGGTTTTATGCCCGTTCCCCTATTTTGGAGCTTTTGAAACTTGAATAGTTAACTTTAGTCAAGATGTTAGGTAAACAACCTCAGAGTGGAATTCTGACAGTTCCATCAGCTCTGAAATGGTCTTTTTAGACTAATGGCATGGTCGGCTTGAATCCCGAGGCTTTCGACGTGGGTTTGTGCCATTAGGCTTTTTAGCTTTTAAGCTTTGGCCTAAGTTTTACCTTGTTCAATATTCTTGGTAAATGTGCTCAAATTGAAATTCCATTAGCGCGGTTAGCTTCGAAACATCGAGTTTGGTCTAGAAGGACTTTTCATTCGAGTCCTAAGATTTCCGGTGTGAGTTTGAGCACTTAGAGGAGAGTTGGAAAGCTTAAAGGCCTGGAGTTGACTTTGGTCAACATTCGCAGAAATAGTTGTCGTATGAGAATTCTGTTAGCACCATTGACTCTAGAATGTTGAATTTGGTGTAGTAGTAACTTTTGTTTGGGTCTTGAGATCTTCTTTTTGATCTTTTGGTGTTTAGGCGAAAAGTTGAGTTTTAAACGTAATAGGTCCCGAGGGGGTATTTATGTCATAACAATCTTTTTACGGAAATCCAGCAATTCCATTGAGTCTGGAATGTCAAATTTAATGTAGTAGCATATCTTTTTTTTTATCGATTCTTGAATGAGTCCCAAGGGTCCGTCCGTAGACTTTGAAAAAAAATGGAAAAAAAATGATATCTGGTGCAGACTTTTAGCAACCAGAAAATGTCCCTTTTTAGCGATCAGAAGTCCTTTTAGCGACCAGATCTTCCATTATTTAAAGCAGAAAATCAACATTAAGCCCTCATTTTCTTAACGCGATTTCTCTCTCATTTTGGCTCCATTTTGGTGATTTAAAGGCTGGGTTTCTGATGTATCGTGAATTTACAGTATTTTTTGATACGTTATCCTTGAAGTTTGCATACGTCTTAGGCATTTTTGTTATTAGATATGATGGTGTTTTGGTTTAATTTTGTTGGAAATCGGTTTGAAGAAGTTAAAGTTGAATGTAGCTGAACCAGTAGTATTTTTGCAACAGACAATCCCATCCATGAGTCATCGTTTACTTGACGTGCCGTAGGTGGAGTATTCAAGGAAGTCTGACCAAGGGTGGAACCACAGAGGCTAACGACGCCCCATAGTTTGAGTGATGGACCGTGGATGATGGTCGTCATTTGATTCAAAGAAAATGAGTTCCAGTACTTGAACAACGGAGGGACAGGACATACCGTGCATCGATCTACATGCCGTAGGTGATGACCGTCGTTTGAAGACCACAAGATTTAGGCCAACTGCTGAACTACGAAGCTAACCACAAGCTGTTGATTGAATCACATACCGCCGTTTAGCTGCCGTCGATCAAAACTCTTTAAACCAGAGTTTACTAGGTTTTCTTTTCCTACTTGGTTTAGGACTTAGTTTCTATAAATATAAGTTGTATTTTTCGCTTTTGGTTTGTTAGACCTTTTGTGAGGCTTTACTTTTAGCATTGAAAATTATTTTGCAAACTCTTTAGCATTTAATTTTTAAAGTGTGTTTATGCAATTTGCTTTGGATATTCAATCTAAGATTTCAGATTTCATCTATTCCAATTGTATGTTATTCATTTGTATTTCAAACTCAATTATGAATTGTGCCAACTCAAGTATGAATAGCTAAATCCACAACTAGCGTCGTAGGAACCATGAGTAATTAACAAAGTAAAACCAATAACTAAGTAAGTCTTGAATAGTTTTTATTCATGTATTGTTATACTTTCGTTTAGAATGCTTCCTAACAGTGCGCAGTGTTAGAACTCACCTCATTCCTACTTGCTGGACTAAGGAGGTAACGAATGAGAAAGGGATTAAACAACATAGATTTAGATGTGATAATCCGCTATCTAATAGCCTGACCCACTTACTCATGTAAAGGCTAATCTTGGATTAAGGAAAAGGGTTAGTAAAGCATACACCCGTAGATGGACCAAGTTGCATGGTGAAATTTCCTATTTGGAGGACCAATCACTTAGTAGATACATAACTTACTAACCTTGCATGTTAACACTAGGATAGAGTTACTATTATTGAAATTACTGTGCCAACTCAATAAAGTCTCAAAAGTAGAGAGTAACATAAAAGCTAGAAAATGATAACAACTTGTCCTCGAACTTGAGGACTCACCAAACCTAGGGAATAGTCAACCTAATCTTCACTTGAAAGAAGTAGTACCTCTCAACGACAGGAACCTACACTCATAAAATGTAGAAAATATAGGTTAGCACAATTAATGTACTAAGTATGGAAGCCATCCACAAAATCCTTAAAACATGCATAAAAGGGACATTTAGTTGAAATCTTGGCTTTATCAAGTTTAAAGGCCATAATGCACATTTATGAAGAAACATAAGCCAAACCAACATATAAGCAACCCACGGTCATACTAGTGCGATGCAAAGGTAGGATCCCATAATCCCACCAAATGCTAAGTACCACACTTAGGTTACCAACAACATGCATATCTTACTTTACCTTATTCATATCCATCATACATAAGTAAGGAATCATTCATGTTCATAGCTTGTAACAAGTAAAGTCTACCTTAACATTCATACATATCTTTCATACACAATCCATAAGTCATCATAACATAAGAGAACCTCACCATAACCCCTCTTAAAGCCTACTTGTGCAATGCATAAGTGAAGTCCCATACCTCCACTCATACTAAGTAGTACCTCTCAAGAAGTCATAATTAAAGTCCATGTTCTTATCTTAGTTCATATTCATATCATATAAGGAAGTTTAGCCTTAACCTACATAGACCATGTGAGATACATGGAATCCGGTGTTCTACCCCCACACCGAAAAGAGGTGTTCTACTTGCCTAAGGTAGAACTTTAATAATATCTTTTAGGTGGATCCACTAGCTAAAGACCTATATGGGAACATAGTTATGGGATAAAGAGATTGCTTCTAGAAACCCTAACTACTAACGTGGAGGCTTCCATCTCATGAGATAACCATATTGGGAACATAACTACTAGCGTGAAGGAACCCATCTCATATACATATCCACTCAGTGCTAAGCATAATTCCCTTTAGAATTCGTATTTAGTCTTTACGAGAGTTCATATTTATGAAAGAATGCACTAGGCACTCAAACCCACATACATCATAATAGCTCATAGATTCATTAGGTGAGAAGGTCCTTTCAACCTTAGAATCACCAGTATGTGAGTAAACCATTCACATAACATTCATAGTGTTTCATGAGAATTGCCTTTCAATCAACACAATAAGCTTATCATAACATACATACATTCTTCATGAATAATCAAGTGTAAAGGTATATGATCACATGTTCATATACAATCCTCATCAATATGTATAAACCCTAGTTATTGCCCTTCAAGGCTTTGAATCAAGATCAACCCTAACTTCTAGAATTACAAAACTAGGTAGGGGAATTTCATGATTCAACAACTTAATAAACATAAACATAATCAATTGTCAAGCTTCCATGATCAATCAAGTCACACCTTAGTTCACAATTTAGGAAAAAGGGGAAATAATGGGTCCAAGGGAGATTTTCATCATAAAATATCAATAATCCAACATTCCAATCATAAATCATCGTAATCAACCAAAATAAACAATAATTAATCAATAGAAAACGCTTTGGAAGAAGACCCATGTTAGAGGTTGAAAACACTAGGTTTGGGGAAATTGGGAATCTTGAAAACATACTTTGAAGGGGCTCCTTGGGTGAAAGCTACCCAAGGATGAAAAGCATCCATACCTCAATTAAGAATCTCTAAGAAATTTGGGGAAGAACCGTTGGAATTCACAACCCTAGCTTCAATGGCTCCTTTCTTCTTCCTTGAGCTTAGAGAGAGAAATTTTTAGAGAAAAATGATGTTCTTGGGTTTCTTATTTTATTAAGTGGGAGTAACTAAATTGGAAGGATTTTTGACTTTAAAAGGTATATATACTTGTTAGGAAAAGAGTGGGAAAGTGTTGGTTCAAGTTTTGGAGAGATTACTTAAAGACCCTAACTTAAACTATAAAAACTTCTCAACTTACGCTGGAGCTCGCGCTTTGGCCCTCCTTGGCTCACCAAGGGCCCTAGGTGACACGCCTAATGGACCCTTGGCTTGCCTAAAATAACAGAATGCTCCATAAAAGAGACATTCACTTGGGCGATTGGGCAGATTCTTAGGCGATTCGCCAAGTGGGTTGGCGAGCCCCAACCTAGCTCGCCCAATTTTCCAGTGGCTAGGTCAAGGGGAGGCTGCCCACTAGGCGAGGAGATCCCTCTTGGATAATCGCCAAAGCTCATGGGCGATATTACTGCCCATCTCCCAATGGACCAAAAGCATATATTGTTTTCCTTCATTTTACGTAGGTAGTTTAGGTCTTTACCTTCATCCTAGATGTTTACCTCCTTCATTTTAGCTCTAGTCAAGTCTAAACATCTCCAGAAAGTTACACAATCCTCACATTTAGCTCAAGGTTAACCTACCATTTTTTCGGGGCGTTACATTATCTCCCCCTTGGGATCATTCGTACTCGAATGATGATTTAGACCCTTACGGAAATAACGATTCAAGACTAGCAGTCCATCATGCATGCAACATAAATAAAATGCACAAATCATATGAGGAAACATCAACTCCATTCTCAGTACATAAACAATTCAACACAAGGAAGTAGGAACTACATCTACAACCCATGATGCACAAAACTCATCAATTCACATACGCATGGGAGGAACTACCTTCTATAACTCAAAGCAAGCTCACCTCAACAATATGGAGCCATCATGACATTTCATCAAAATCATAACTAAGCATGTTCATCATTCACCTCATGAGGTCAAATATGCAATCATCATACTAAAATGCAAATCAACATGGGGAACATATAAATCATGTAAACTGAATTTATGCTAAATTATGAATTCTCACAAGAACATGCATATTATAAGGAAATCATAAAGAACACTCGTAGCACATATGACTTCCAAAACACCAAACTCAAGAAACTACTTACCTCAAGTTAGGGTAGGAATAGAAGGAAAAAGATGAGGATAGCGGGATTTCATATAGGCCTCGGCCTCCCATGTAGCACCCTTAACTAAGTGATTCCTCCACAAAACCTTAACGAAAACTACCTCCTTGTTTCTTAACCTCTTAACTTGCCGATCTAGAATTTGTATGGGAATCTCTTCATAGGAAAGATTCTCATAAACTCCTAACCCTTCTAAAGGAATGATGGATACTGGATCACCAATGCACTTCTTAAGCATAGATACATGAAATACCGGGTGAACCAGAGCCAATTCACTTGGCAAGTCTAATTCATTGGCAACTTTCCCAATACGCTTCAAAATTTGATAAGGGCCCATATACCAAGGACTAAGCTTCCCCTTTTTACCAAACCTCATCACACCTTTCATAGGTGAGATTTTCAAGTAGACCCAATCACCAATCTCAAATTATAGATCCCTCTTTCTAACATCGGCATCTGACTTTTGCCGACTTTGGGCCGTCTTCAATCTCTCTTTAATGAGTTGAACATTTTCAATGGTCTCATAAACTAGTTTGGGACCAATTAGGGAATCACCTACTTCAAACCAACCAACCAGAGATTTACACCTCCTACCATATAGGGCTTCAAACAGAGCCATGGCAGTGCTTGAGTGGTAACTATTGTTGTAGGATCAATGGGAGATGGTCATCCCAACTACCCTTGAAATCTGCACACATGCCCTCAACATGTCCTCTACGGTTTTAATGGTGCATTCCGCTTGACCATCCATTTAAGGGTGGAAAGCGGTACTAAGTTTAACATTGGTACCAAGTCCTTTTTGGAATGCCTTCCAAAAATGTGACGTAAATAGAGTACCCCGATCCGAAATGATAGATGACGGGACCCCATGCAACTTCAATATCTCCTTAATGTACAACTTGGCATAGTCTTCCGCCGAAAATGAAGTCTTGACGGGAATAAAGTGCGGGGACTTGGTCATTCTAGCAGCAATGACCCAAATAGAATCATGTTGCTTTCGAGTACGAGGCAACCCCACAATAAAATCCATATTCACATCCTCCCACTTCCAAATGGGAATATCTATATCTTGGGACAACCCTCCGGGCCTTTGATGCTTGGCCTTAACTTTTTGGCAATTCAGACACTTGGCTACAAAACCCGCTATATCCTTCTTCATAGCATTCCACCAATAGACTTCTGGTAGGTCACGATACATCTTGGTGGCTCCCGGATGAATAGAATACCGCAAACCATGAGCCTCATCCAGAATTTGCTCTCTTAAGACATCAACATCCGGAACACATAATCTACCTTGGTACCTAAGCACCCCATCTTCCCCTTGGGAGAAAGCCTCAACGAACTTATTGAGAACCGATTCTTTCAATCCATTAGTATGGGATGAAGGTGTTGTTTAGACTTCACATCAACCACAAATGATGATTCAGAAATATGATGGACCATAACTCCACCCTTGGTGGAATCCAGTAGTTGGACACCTAACCGGCCCAACTTATGCACATCACGAATCAATTCCTTCTTCTCATCTTCTACATGAGCCACACTACCCATAGACAATCGACTTTGGGCATCCACAACTACATTAGCTTTGCCGGGGTGGTAAAGGACACTCATGTCATAATACTTAAAAGTTATAACCAACTTCTTTGTTGGAGATTCAAGTCTTTTTGGCTAAACACATATTGGAGACTCTTGTGATCGGTGAAGACATCTACATGGACGCCATAAAGGTAATGTGTCCATATCTTCAAAGCAAACACTACCACCGCTAATTCAAGGTCATGAGTTGGATAATTCCTTTCATGTACCTTGAGCTGCCTCGATGCATAGGCAATCACTTTACCACATTGCATAAGGACAGATCCCAAACCCACTCGAGAAGCGTCACAGTAAACCACAAACCCATCGGTACCCTCCGGTAAGGTCAACAACGAAGCGGATGTAAGTCTATCTTTCAATTCTTGGAAGCTTTTCTCACAAACCTCCGACCACACAAACTTAGCTTTCTTTTGAGTTAAAGCCGTCAATGGAGAAGCAATGGAGGAAAACCCTCAACAAACCTCCTATAATAACCAACCAAACCCAAGAAGCTTCTTATATCGGTAGGAGATAGAGGTCTAGGCCAACTCTTGAACGCATCCGTCTTCTTAGGATGTACCTCAATACTCATACCCGACAGAATATGACGAAGGAAGGCAACCGACCTTAGCCAAAACTTACACTTGCTAAACTTTGCATACAATTGGTGGTCTTTAAGGACTTGCAATACAATCCTCAAATGATCCATATGTTCACCCTCACTTCTCGAGTAGATCAAAATATCATCAATAAAGACGATCACGAATGAATCAAGATATTGCCTAAACACCCTATTCATTAGGTCCATGAATGTTGTCGGGGAATTTGTTAACCCAAAAGACATAACCACAAATTCCTAGTGACCGTACCGGGTCCTAAAGGCCGTCTTATGGATGTCAACCCCTCTTACCCTTAGTTAATGGTAACTCGATCGAAGATATATTTTGGAGAAATTGTTAGCCCCTTGGAGTTGATCAAACAAATCGTCAATCATAGGAAGATGATACTTATTCTTTATAGTGTCCTTGTTCAATTGGCGGTAAACAATACACATCCTAAGGGACCCATCTGGAGCACCCCAAGGAGAGATTCTTGGTTGAATAAAACCCTTGTCTAACAAGTCCTTGAGTTGCTCCTTCAACTCTTTCAATTTGGCCGGAGCCATTCTATAGGGAGTTATAGATATGGGTTGCGTATTCGGCAAAAGATCAATGCCAAAGTCTATTTCCCATTCGGGAGGAATGTCGGGCATGTTATCGGGAAAGGCTTCCGAAAACACACTTACCACGGGGACAGACTCTAAAGAAGGGACATTGGACTCAACATCCATATCCCTAACAATATGATACATGCACCCCTTGGAGATCATTTTCCTAGCTTTCAGACATGAAACAAATTGACCCCTAGGAATAGAATTCCCCCCTTTCTACTCTAAAATTGTATCTTTTGGAAATTGAAATTTGACCACCCGGGTCCTACAATCTATTGAAGAATAACATGGATGCAGCCAATCCATGCCCAAAATTACATCAAAATCAAGCATAACTAATTCTACCAAATCAACCAAAGTGACATTATGAGACAAGGAAATAAGAAAACTCCTATAGACTCTTTTTGCTACTACCGAGTCACCAACCAGGGTAGACACCGCAAAAGAGTTTTAGTAACTCTTCGGGGAGCACTTCAAATTTTATAGCCACAAAAGGTGTAACGAAAGATAAAGTGGCACCGGGGTCTAATAATGCATAGAAATCAATGAAAAATACTTGCAACATACCTGTTACCACGTCCGGGGAGCTCTCTTGGTCACCTCAAGATTGAAGAGCATAGATGCGGTTCTTCTTGGAAGCATCGGGATTTGAACCACTAGGAGGGACTTGGTTGCCCTCTCTTCCTTGGGCCCTTAGCATGGGACAATCTCTCTTCATATGACCGTTCTTCCCACAACTAAAGCAGCCATCCGTGCCAACTAAGCACTTGCCATCATGCTTTTTGCCTCACTTTCCACAACTAGGTCTGTCAACATAAGAGATAACACTATTACCTCCTTGTGGCTTAGGGTTAGACACCCTATCTTTGTTGACCTTTGGAGCTCTAGAAGAGCCTTGGTTTGAAAACTTTCTCTTGAACCTTGGCTTACCTTGAACTTCAAATTTATCCTTGGAAAAATTCCCATCATCAGTCCTTGCCTTCTTAACTTCTCTATTAACTTGTTTGAGCTTTTGTTCCTCAATTTGTTCGGCATGAACCATAAGACGTGAAGTATTCATACTTGGGATGATCATTGTCGAACGACATTCATTGACTACCAAGTCGGATATCCCCATAATAAATTTGTTCATCTTTGCCCTAGAGTCCGCCACTAAGGTTGAAGCATATTTAGACAATTGGGTGAACTTAAGGCTATACTTCTTCACACTCATACCTCCTTGGTGAAGGTTGATGAATTCTTGAATCTTTCTCTCCCTTAACTCTAGGGGAAAAAACCTATCAAGGAAAGCCGACTTGAACACTCCCCAATCAATCGGGCCTGCTCTCATGAGTCTCTCATCCTTCCATTGCTCATACCATACTTGAGGCACGTCCTTCAATTGGTAGGCAGCTAGTTCCGCCTTCTCTTGTGGAGACACTCCCATAGCGTCAAGCACTTTAAACACTTCCTCAATAAACCCTTGTGGGTCTTCATCCATTTTGGAGCCATAGAACATATGTGTATTCATTCTTGTGAAATCCCTAATTCTTGAAGCGGTTGTACGTGCATTGGGGTTCACATGAGCCCTAGCATCCTTAGTGACTTGAGTCGCTAAAGCATGAGTCAATGTTTGGAGAGCCAAAATTATCTCCACATTTGTCATAGCCCCTTCATCATTAGGAGCTTGAGGAACTTGAGGCCCTTGAGGACCTTGGGGAGGAACTCCCTCATTAACAATCTCCTCTTCCACTCTTCTTGCTGCCGCTCTACTTGTAGTCATATTCCTATATGCACAAGAAAAAGGTTAGGAAAATGACTTCATAGAGTTAAAACTCTAAGGCATGACTAAAGAGTAATGAAAGAAGTGAAAGTTCCTAAACATCTTATAACCTCTCATTCATAAGTGTGGCGCGCTTCACACTCATGAACAAGACTCTACTAGAGGTGATTCATGAGACATCATCCTAGAATCATTCTATAACCTTGTGCTTTGATTACCAAGTTTTTCACGACCCAGGGGTACCCCGTAGACGTAACACGGCGCACTTGACCCCGAAGAGATCTCATACAAGCCCTTAGCATAACCATAACATAAAGACATATAATAATTACGGAAAATTTAAAATGTTTACAATAGAAGTCAACTTCTTTTTCATAAATGAAAATAGGAATCTAGACTTGTCTCAATCACCATCTAGTACAATAGAGAGTACAAATAGGGTCAAAAGCCCTTTACATCAACAAAATCTCAAAAGTAGAGAGTAAAATAAAATCTAGAAAATGATAACATCTTCTCCTCGAACTTGAGGTCTCACCAAGCCTAGGGAATAGTCAACCCAAGCTTCACTTGAAACAAGTAGTACTTCTCAACGACCGGAACCTACACTCATAGAATGTAGAAAATATGGGTTAGCACAATTAATGTACTAAGTATGGAAGCCATGCACAAAATCCTTTAAAACATGCATAAAAGGGACATTTAGTTGAAATCATGCCTTTATCAAGTTTAAAAGCCATAATGCACATTTATGAAGAAACATAAGCCAAACAAACATATAAGCAACTCAAAGTCATACTAGTACGATGCAAAGGTAGGATCCCATAACCCTACCAAATGCTAAGTACCACACTTAGGTTACCCACAACATGAATATCTTACTTTACCTTATTCATATCCATCATATATAAGTAAGGAATCATTCATGTTCATAACTTGTAACAAGTAAAGTCAACCTTAACATTCATACATATCTATCATAAACAATTCATAAGTCATCATAACATAAAAGAACCTCACCATAACCCCTCTTAAATCCTACTTGTGCAATGCATAAGTGAAGTCCCATACCCCCAGTCATACTAAGTAGTACCTCTCAAGAAGTCATAATTAAAGTCCATGTTCTTATCTTAGTTCATATTCATATCATATAGGGAAGTTTAGCCTTAAGCAACATAGACCATGTGACCTACATGGAATCTGGTGTTCTACCCCCACACCGAAAAAAGGTGTCCTACTTGCCGACATAGACCATGTGCCTTAACCGACATAGACCTCGAGCAAATGTTGGGTTATGCGAAATTCATGAAGGAGTTGCTGACTAAGAAGAGGCCTGTAAATTTGGAAGATGATGACAAAATGCAGCATTGTAGTGATATTTCGACGAGATCATTAGTGCAAAAGAAAGAGGATCCTAGAGCCTTTACTATCCCTTGTACGATTGGTATGTTGCACTTCGCCAAAGATCTATGTGACTTGGGTGCAAGTATTAATCTGATGTCGATGTCTAAGTTGTGCTTGGGAGCCCCCAAACCGACTGCAATGCAGCTACTCATAGTAGATCAAACTATGAAGAGACCAATTGGGCTGCTGCAAGATGTCCTTGTGAAAGTTGAGTCATTTATCTTTCCAGCGGACTTTGTTATACTAGATTGTGAAGTGAATTTTGAGGTCCCCATCATCTTAGGGAGACAATTTCTACCTACTGGGCATGCTTTGGTTGATATGGAAAAATGGCAGATGAAGTTTCGTTTAAACAATGAAAAGGTCATTTTTAACATTTGCAGATCGATGAAGCATGCTAGTGATCTTAAGGTAGTGTCTATAGTAAATAACATGGTCAAGGAAAGGCCAGATGTATCTATTAAGGAGAGACTTTATGTTGATGCGTTAGCTGCTGTGATTATGAATTTTGATAGGGACGATATTGATGAATATGATGAGCTAGTAGTACCACTTGATGGGGTAAATTTTCCTCACAGTCAACCGAAGTAGCTGGATCTTGATTTAAAGAATTGAGACATTCCGCCTGCACAACCATCTATTGAGGAGCCTCCATAGTTGGAGTTTAAGGCTCTTCCATCTCATTTTCTGTATGTGTTTCTGGGACAAAATAATACTTTGCATGTTATTATTGCTGCTGACTTGAACGAAGCGCAAGTGGAGTTTTTGATATTGGTCTTGAAGCGATTCAAAAAGGCTACCGAATGACTATTGGTGATATTATTGGTATCCCACTGGGTATCTGTTCTCACAAAATATAACTTATGCCGGATAGCAAGGAAAGTATTGAGCACCAAAGAAGATTGAATCCACCAATTCAAGAAGTTGTGAAGAAAGAAATCATCAAGTGGTTGGATGCGTGAGTTGGTAACTATTGCAAATAGTAGTTGCGCATGCCCGGTGCAATGTGTGCCAAAGAAAGGAGGAATCAATGTGGTTCCTAATGAAAACAATGAGCTCGTGCCAATGAGACTGGTGGCTGGTTGAAGAGTTTGTATGGACTATCGTTAGCTTAATGTGTGGATTGAAAAAGATCACTTCCCGATGCCGTTCATGGACCAAATGCTAGATCGTCTTGCTAGAAAGGGTTGGTATTGTTTTCTATATGGGTATTCGGGCTACAATCAGATATCTATAGCTCAAAAGACCAAGAGAAGACCACATTCACTAGTTCTTATAGGACTTTTTCTTTCGAAAGGATACCATTTGGGTTGTACAATGCGCCAGTGACTTTTCAGCGTTGCATGATATCAATATTTTTTGATATGGTGGAGGACACAATTGAGGAATTTATGGACGATTTCTCTATAGTTGGTGATTCATTTGATGATTGCTGGAGTTATTTAGGTGATGTGTTGAAGCGGTGTGAAGAGTGCAATCTTGTGCTCAATTGGGAGAATGCCACTTTATGGTAAAAGAAGGTATAGTTTTGGGCCATTGATGCTTATCGTGACCAACGACACTAACCTACAGTATGAGTGTCTACGATCTTCGATAATATAGTAATCCAACCAAGGGTTGGGGTCGTGTCCTAAGGGATTGGTTTTGAGAATTAGTAGAAAATAAATTTAGTTCAAACTAGTCGTAGCTAAGATATTAACGATTAAAAACATAATAAATCAAAGGGGGTGACACAAAAGTGTCAATTAACAAATGGGGGTTTTGTCACAAGTGTAATAAAAACAACAAAAATAAGGAAAATCAAGTATGGGGAAAAGTTCTTGGGGTGTGACTGCAATACAAGTTGAGATAAATCGTTGGGTACATTCTTTCGATAGGAAATTTGCAAGATAATAGTGACTAGGTTAAGCTTTAGATGGAAATATGTTCTGTCTCGGGCAACTTATCCCGTTTCAAATGCGTTCCTCTCGGATACCCATTTGCCGCATGAAGGCCAGCCTACGCATTATTCCACTCACTCTATCTTGCTGAGTGTTAGGATATGGGACTAGGGCTCACCCTCTCGGGCTAAACCTCATGTCGACCCACTCCTTAGGCCATCAGTCTAGCGGTCTTGGTTTCGCGATCTCTCTCTCGGGCAAGCCAAAAACATATGGGTGGTTTTGTATTTGCAACTACAAACCCATTAAATGAAACCACAACCATTAGGTGAAATCACCATCAAAATACATATATCCTATCAGCAAGCAAGATCTAACAACAATATCAACACATACTTGCTAAATCAACACCCCAAGAATAGGGGGTTTTTAGCCACACATCAAGAAATAACAAAATACAACTAAAATGATACTAAAATCAAATGGGTATAGGGAATTAAACCTTGATTTAGGCAAAGGAAGAACAACTGGAGAAGACCCACTTCCAACTTTGGGAAGATGAAATCGTTCTTTCTTCAAGTCTTCCAAAAACCCTCTCCAAACTTGAGAGAAAATATCCCAAAAAGTATTATTCTATCCTAGAAATTAAAATAAATGTTCGACTCCTAAAAATTAATAACAAGTTTAGTATTTATAGACTTCAGAAAATAGTATTGGCGGATCTTTCGGCGAGGTTAGTCGGAATCGCCGATTAACTCTGTGATTTGCCCTTTGGTGTAGTTCGTCGTCGTCTTACACTAGCCTTTAGCACCGTCGTGCTCTGTGTCATTGGGCGACCTAGTACTGCTTCGCAGAATTATTCGGCGAAACACTGACTTCAGTTTTCATTGCCTTTTTTTTCCTGCTCCTTCAAGGCTTCGCATACTGGAATAAATGGCAGAGTGCGTCCCTTCGGCGAATCGCCAAGCGTGCTTGGCGATGCGCATGCTTCAACTTCTTCCATGCTTCAACTTCTTCGTTCTTTTCAGCCTTTTTGTTCCTTTTTGAGCCTAAGTGTCCATGTTTCCACTTAAACTTCAAATACCTGAAACTTAAGAGTTTTCATCCGATATTGAGACAAAATAAGAATTCGAGGACACTATTCCTATCAAAATAAATCCCTAAATGAGTCCAATTTGTGGACTCATCAACACCCCCAACTTAAACTTTTATTTGTCGTCAAGCAAACTAAAGTTCAGTCGTTCAACAAGGTGTCTCAAATAGTGCTACACAAGACTAAATCATGAATGCACACAACCAGACTCAAATTTACTTATGCAAGGATCAATTGTGTACTCAAAGATTTAAGTTGTGACACACCATTACCAAAGATTCTCATGCTCGCGATACTTGCTACTTGTGCAATCAAGCTCAACAAAAAGTATCTAAGTGCCCTCACATGAAGAATGATTCCATATTCACACATAGAGGTTAATTAATACAAGATCGGGAATCAGATGCAAAGCTCACACTCATAAAAAAAGAGGAACACAATGCATGTTTTTACCCATAGGTTTGCCCTTATTTTCCAATCAACCTTCGATTCGGTTTACTCAAGATCAAAAAGGTCTTTCTAAGGCTTGTAATGGGGATGAGTCCAAAAGTATGGTCATTTAGGCTCAGTGACTTTTTCCTCGTGAGATGTGGTATTCTCAAGGCATTCCCTTATTTTCCTTTATCAATTCTTTTTCTAGTGATTCTAAGTCATCTTTTTATTCACCTCCATGGATTTCTTAGAAACCCGATTTCCTTGGTACTTTATTCCACAAAAATTATATATATATTTTTTTTCTCCGAAGGGTTTCCATTGTTCTGCAACACCAAGGGTTAAGGGAGACTTTTCTTGCACTTCTTGACTTCCCCTTTTCCTTTTTTACCACACCCCCACCTTAGGCTTTTAGCCTAAGTTGGCTATTCGCTAAACCACAAATCAAGAGGATTATAGGTAGTGGGTCAAGTAAAGTCTTGGGTTCATCAAGATTCTTTCAAAGAAAGTTAAGGCTCAAAGGGTGTTCAAAAGAGTTTCACACACTCACGGGTAGGCCACAAAATAGGTATATGTCAAATTTGGCTCACACTCTTTAAAGTTGCCTAAGATCATTTCAAGAGCACACCTTTCTAAATCAATCAAACTAACAGGGCGAATTCTTGGTTTATTCATGCAAGGTTCAAGGCAGGCTAATCACACAAGGCATTGACACTTAAGTCAAACAAGACCACACACTTTCGCTAGTGTGCAATGGTCATTGCAAGAGAATCAATTCGATAAATGGCTAATCACAACGAGATACAAAGAGTTTACATATTTTCTATGCAACTTCATTTGGCCTCATTGTAGCCGTACATTCATGTTCGTTCGATTGAGAGCGCTATTCAAGTCCTCGGTATTGATCGAAACCGGGACTCAAAAATTTAGCAAAAGAACAGCCACATCAACTCACGAGGGGTGGCAAAAATGTGTGAAGAATTCAAAAAATCTCGGAAGGGTCATAATCAGTTTGCAAATAAAAGTAAATGGAGCCACAAGCTCAAACATCCACAGAAAGCAGTATTAACACAATTTAAAACAGAACAACCCAAATATATACACAAAGCTCAACTATCAGCACAAAGGGTGTGGGCCTCACCCCACCACAAAAAATAATAATATATATTTGTCCTCAAATATATAACAATAATCCAGAGGTCAAATTAAAGAAAGATAGAGATAGGGCTACAGAATAATCCTGGTTAGGTAGCTATTTCGAGTTGGAGTCCTTCAACAGATGTCGCATAAAGCAGAAGGTATGATGGGTGCGTTTAGTGCGTTTAGTGCATTTCTGAGTGATTCATCAAGCTCTGTACATCTTTTCTTAGCATTCTAATGCGCCTATCTTTCAACCCACGCTCTCAAGTGATTAATCAACTACCTTTTTGTGTGTTGGCCTACAACTTATCCCGTTCGTTCCCATTTGGTGATAGTGCTTTGACTTCTGGGAGATTCGGCGCTTCGCCAAACAAATTTTTACTTCGCCGAGTTTTACAGAACTTCTCAGCAGCTGTGGATGTTCAAACGATAGTGACCATCGGGGTCGCCGATCAAGTGGGCGGATCGTCGAAACCTTCTTGAGATTGCTGAGTTTTACCGACTCCAGGGTCAGAGGGTGCCTTGAGTCAAACGGCAAAATATCATTGATCGCTGGCGTCTTCGGCGACTTGCCAAATGGGTCTGCTTCTCGCCATTCTGCACCTCTTTGACACCTACCTCACTTCAATCTATAAAACCAAGACACTATTATTTTACTAGTATGCAAATATAAGATAATATGGGATTTTGCATTGCCTCCCAAACAACGCCTGAGTTAACGTCGCGGCACGACATAAGTCAAAGACTACTCTTCATCCTCAAAATCACCCATGGTGTAATTAGGTGAACCTTCGGCGAACGGAGGATAGTGACCCGTTATCATATGGGTGATTTGCATATCCTGCAGCTGAATGGTCATGGAGTTCAAAGTAGTTACTTCGTTTAGCATATCAATGTTGTCCTTCATGTCATTCAGTTTCTTATCATGCTCATCAAGTTTTTATTGGATGAATGAGGAGGTATCGTTACTTTGCTTACCCTCATGCCTCTTTCCATGTTTGCACTCTCAAAGGGAGAAGTTCTTTTCCTTCTCCCTGGCTTGCTCTTCCAATCCCGTCACCTGTTTGGATAGAAGATGTACTTGCGCCGCCAATTTTTCCCATTCATATTTCTTTTGGGCTTCTTTGTTGGTTTCAACAATTTTATCAAGTAGTGTTGCAACAACTTCATAGGGTTGGTTTAGCATTCCGCCTTCAAAAAGGTGCTCAGCTATGCTTCTATTTTTGGGTTCGAGACCCCTATAGAAGCAATCCAGTAGTGTCTTATCAGTCATTCCATGGGATGGGCATGTTTGCAAAATTGCTTTGAATCTTTGCCACAATTCCAGAATTGTTTCCTCCCCTGCCTGTTTAAACGTCAGTAGGTTATCCCTGAGGTTCAATAAGTTTAGAAGAGGATAATCTGTGTGATATCCATAGTGCTCATCCATTTTTCTTTCTCTGCGTTGGTCTTCACACAAGCAAAACAAAACTACAACTAAGATTAGTAAAGCTAAAACTAAGAGAAACAAGGAATTCTACTTAACTAAGTATTCCCAAATAACACCACTCCCCGGCAACGGCGCCATTTTGATGCTTATCGTGACCAACGACACTAACCTACAGTACGAGTGTCTACGATTGTCGATAATATAGTAACCCAAGGTTGGGGTCGTTTCCCAAGGGAGTGATTTTGAGAATTAGTAGAAAAATAAAATTTAGTTCAAACTAGTCATAGCTAAATATATTAACGATTAAAAACATAATAGTTCAAAGGGGGTGACACAAAAGTGTCCATTAACAAATGGGGGTTTTGTCACAAGTGTAGTAAAAATTGGGAGAAGTTCTTGGGGTGTGACCGCAACACAAGTTGAGATAAATCATTGGGTACATGCTTTCGATAGGAAATTTGCAAGATAATAGTGACTAGGCTAAGCTTTAGATGGAAATAAGTTCCCTCTCGAGCAACTTACCCCGTTTCAAATGCGTTCCTCTCGGACACCCATTTGCCGCATAAAGGTCAGCATACGCCTTACCCCATTCACTCTCTCAAGCTGAGTGTTAGGATATGAGACTAGGGCTCACCCTCTTGGGTTGAACCCCATGTCGACCCACTCCTTAGGCCATCTATCTAGCGGTCGTGACCTCCCTCTCCGGCTAGCCGAAAACACATGGGTGGTTTTTATTTGCAACTACAAACCCATTACCACTAGGTGAAATCACCATTAAAATACATCTAACCTATCAGCAAGCAAGACCCAACAACAATATCAACACATATATGCTAAATCACACCCCAAGAATGGGGGTTTCTAGCCACACATCAAGAAATAACAAAATACACCTAAAATGATACTAAAATCTAATAATATCAACACATACTGGCTAAATCACACCCAAGAATGGGGGTTTTTAGCCACACATCAAGAAATAACAAAATACACCTAAAATGGTACTAAAATCAAATGGGTATAGGGAATTAAACCTTGATTAATGCAAAGGATGAAGAATGGAGAAGACCCACTTCCAACTTGGGGAAGATGAAATCCTTCTTTCTTCAAGTCTCCTAAAAACACTCTCCAAACTTGAGAGAAATTATCCCAAAAAGTACTATTCTATTCAAGAAATTAAAATATATGTTCGACTCCTAAAAATTAATAACAATTTTAGTATTTATAGACTTCAGAAAATAGTGTTGGCGGATCTTTCGACGAAGTTAGTCGGAATCGCCGATTAACTCGGTGATTCACCCTTTGGTGTAGTTCGTTGCCGTCTTGCACTAGCCTTCTGCATCGTCGTGCTCTGTGTCATTGGGTGACCTAGTACTACTTCACAGAATTATTCGACGAAACGCCGAATGCTCCTTTCATCACCTTTTTGATCCTGCTCCTTTAAGGCTTCGCGTACTGGAACAAAGAACGGAGTGTGTTCCTTCGGTGAATCGCAAAGCATGCTTGGCTATGCACAGGCTTTAACGTTTTTGTTCTTTTCAGCCTCTTTGTTCCTTTTTACGCCTAAGTGTCCATGCTTCCACTAAAACTTCAAATACCTAAAACTTAAGAGTTTTCATCAGATATTGAGACATAATAAGCCTTTGAGGACACTATTCCTATCAAAATAAAGTCCTAAATGAGTCCAATTTGTGGACTCATCAGCCATCAAATTTCATGGAAAGGAATTGAAGTTGATAGAGCTAAAATTGAAGTAATATAAAAACTGCCACCACCCATCTCTGTAAAATGTGTTAGAAGTTTTCTAGGGCATGCAGGTTTCTACAGGAGGTTTATAAAGAATTTCTTAAGAATTGCATACCTATTGTTCAAGCTACTCTAAAAGGAGTCTTAGTTTGAGTTTGATGATGCTTGTCTTAGAGCATTTGAGGGGTTGAAAGAGAACTTGACTTCCACACCAATTATTATTTCACCGGATTAGGGACACCCGTTTGAAGTGATGTGTGATGCTAGTGAGATGGTACTTGGCGTAGTATTGGGGCAGAGGCGAGAGAATATTCTCCATCCTATATAATATGCAAGCAAAGCTGTGAATGTTGCTCAAAAGAACTATATTGTAACTTTACAAGAATTGCTTGTGGTAGTCTTCACATTTGAGAAATTCCTATCCTATTTTGTTGGCACTAAAGTTATGGTGCAAACTGATCATTCGATATTAAGGTATCTTATGGCAAAGAAGGATACAAAACCAAGATTAATTAGATAGGTACTATTGTTGCAAGAATTTGACTTTGAAGTGAAAGATAGAAATGGAACAAAAAATCAAGTTGCTGATCACTTGTCCAGATTAGAAGAAGAGGCTATGATGAAATTAGCAGATGGAGTTGACATAAATTATGCATTCCCCGATGAACAGGTATTGGCTGCTTTTTCTGACCTTATTCCTTGGTTCACAAATTTTGACAATTATTTCGCAAGTGATTTGGTGCCTTCGGATCTATCATTTCACCAAAGAAGAAAATTCATGTTTGATATGAAGAAATTCTTTTGGGAAGAACCTTACTTGTTTCGTATTTGTGCCGATGGGATTATTCGTCGTTGTGTGCCCAAGGTTGAGACAATTAGTATATTAGAGGCGTGTCATTCATTCCCTGTTGGTTGGCACCATTGTGGTATCCGAACTGCTCATAAAATCTTGTAGTGTGGGTATTAATGGCCTACTACCACCAAGATGCTCATTACTTTGCCAAATCTTGTGATCGTTGTCAAAGAGAAGGAGGAATTTCAAGGAACCTTCTCCCAATAAATCTAATATTAGTAATTGAGTTGTTTGATGTTGTAACACCCCGGATTCGAAAAGAGGCAAATAACAGCTTTTAAGAAAATTGTAGGTGCTGACCAACGGTGGCCAACCACGGGCAATGGTTAGGACCACAGGCAGTGGTTAGGACCACGGGCAGTGGTTAGGACCATGGGCAGTGGTTAGGACCACGGGCAGTAGTTAGGACCACGGACCGTAGGTGGGTCCGTGGTTGGGCACCTCAGGAAACCCCTAGGTCAGGGCGATGATGGGACCCACAGACCTTCGGTCCTTCGACGCCCTGTGGTCCCATCAAATGTCGTTTGGCCAAAATTCTCTTACCAAGAACCACGATTGACCAGGACGGACCGTAGGTCAGTCGACGGTCCGTCGGTCGAGGATCCGTGGTTCACGGCTAGTAGTTGATATTAAGGACACATGGGTCTTTTTCGGTTTTAATTAAATCAATGTGGTGTCATATTGCCTAAGTCTAAAACACATATATAAGTATTTTTAACCCCCAAACCCCTCACTCAAGCCATTCTCTCAATTCCCAAAAAGAAAACCCAAATCCTCTCTCAAATATTCTCTCTCTAGAAGGTGGAAGAAGAAGAAGGAGATTGAATCTAGGTCAACATCAAGTCTCCTAATCTTCAAGATTTTGTGGGCATTGTGAATAAGGTATGATATCTTTTCATCCATGGGATCCTTCCTCCCATGGAGTCCCCTAGAATTCCACAATTTGAAGAAGAATTTCCCCAATTTTAGGTAGGGTTTCTCACAATGTTGTGGGTTATGTTGAATGTTGATCCAATTGAGTGGTTTATGATTATTTTTGATTGAATTGGTAGGATTACATATTTTTAGGATGAAATTACATGTACCCATGACTATTTCGTGACCTAGAATTGATATAATTGGATTTGATTTCTTGAAGGGAAACCTTATGGGTTTTGATATCTCCTTATAGGATTGATAAATTATGACTAAAATTGCTTGAAATTGAAGCATATATGATGAATATGATGTTAATTGCTTGAGAATAAAGCTTAGAAAATGATCAGGAGAATTATGGCTTTGAGAGTAAAGCTTATGACATGAATTATTGGTAATTGATGTTATTGTTGAGGAAGGGATACTTCCCACTTGAAATTTGTTAATTATGAATGTATGAATGTGAAAGGTTTACTCACATGAATAATTCTAGGTTGAAAGGATTGCTCACCTAGAATGAATCTAGACTAAAAGCTTATGAAATTGATGAGGCTAGATGGGATTACCCTTGACCTCTATATGTAAGGATTTGAGGTGATTCCCATACTCCTTAGAATTGAACAAGAGTTGAGTCCCCACGTTCTTACTATGATGAATGGACATAGAGGCGAGTACCCATGATACTTATGAAATGATGTGGAGGTGAGTACCCGTGTCATGTGAGGTGATTTCCAGACTCCTTAGAATTGTACTAACGCATACTCTTGCCTACATTCTTATCTAATGTAGGGTCCGATGACATTAATTCTGACACTCGTGGTTAGCTTCGTTGTTGATCAAGGAAGTGAAGTTTTGGTGAGTCCTCATCGTGTTTGAGGATGTGATCACCGCTTTCTTTTATGCTTTTCCTTTATGTCTTGGACTATTTTATGGGCTGTGACCCAAGACTTTATTCATGTTGTTTAGATGGTTTGAGACAAATATGTTAAACTTCCGCTCGTTTTATAAAAACTTTGATTGTATTGAAAGTTAAAGTCCCGCACCCTTTCTATTAAGTTATGTTATGATATGCTAAGTGGATTGTATGAGGCCTCTCGGGGTTTTATACGCCTTGTTACATCTAGGGGGTACCCATGTGTTGTGACAAACTTGGTAATCAGAGCACAAGGTTTAGAATGGTTCTATGATGTCTCAAGCCCGTCTAGTAAAGTCTTGTTCATTTATATGAAGCACACCACATTTATGAAAAATAGACTATTAGATGTTTAGAAAACTTCACTTCTTCATTTCTCTAAGTCGTGTCATGGAGTTTAACTCTATAATTCCTTCTCCTAATCCTTACCGATGGTTTTCAGGATATGATTACTAGAAGGGCTAATGCTAGAAGGATGGAGGGAAGTAATGTTGATCAAGAGGTTCCTCCTCAAGTTCCTCCGCAAGCTCCTCCTCAAGCTCCGATTGACCCATTGAATGAAAATGTAACAAATGCGGAGTTTAGGTCGTCTTTCTAAGTGTTGGCTCAAGCCGTGACGACTCAAGCCAATAGAGAGGTGGTAGCCCCCGTGAACCCAAATGTGGTACGATGGAGGCAAGAGTGAGGGATTTTACAAGGATGAACCCTCCCCAATTTTATGGCTCCAGAGTAGAGGAAGACCGTCAAGAGTTTATCGACGAGGTCTACAAGATACTTGCTATCATGGGAGTGACTCCGATAGAGAAAGCAGAGTTACTCAACAAGAAAATTTATTTTGAATGACCAATTCTTCACGAATGGATAAAAATCCCGTAGTTAAATGCGTATTTATTACGTCAAAATATTTTTCCTTTTGTTAAAAGGCAATTTTAATTTGATATTAAGGGTGTGTTTGGTATGAAGGAAAATGTTTTCCATGGAAAATAAGTTGATTTTTGACTTATTTTCTCATGTTTGGTTGGTGAGTAGAAAATATTTTCCGGAAAAGATTTTTAGTGTTTGATTTATGAATGAAAAATATTTGAGAAATATCTTTTTATATTTACTAGAGTAGAAAATAAATTTTGAAATTGAAAATATTTTTTAAAAACAAACTTAAATTTATTTTTTTTGGGGGAGGGGGGCTGGGG
>NW_006239316.1:132018-153547 GCF_000226075.1 Solanum tuberosum | reverse complement strand
GTGGGGGTAAAAAAATGAAAAATTGAAATTAGAAATATCTTTTAAAAACAAGTTTTAATATTTTTTTGGGACGGGGTGGGGGTAGGAGTGAGGGTGGGGTAAGAAAAATTGAATTTAAAAACAATCTTAAATTTTTTTAGTTTTTTATTTGGAGGGGAGGGGTGGTTGGGGGGCTGGTTTGAAGGTAGGGACAAAATAAATTATTTTTTTCAACAAAAAAGTTAATTGTAATTTGATGTTGGAAGAGAGTTGGAAAATGTTTTCCTTAAGTTTTGAAGGGAAGTCGTTTTCCTTAAATTTGAGGAAAATAAGTTGATTTGGAAAATATTTTCCAAAATATTTAACCCAACCAAACATGAGAAAATTGGAAAACATTTTACGGAAGATGTTTTCCTTCATACCAAACACACCCTAAGAACGGGATATTTTCCAGACCTTATAATATTTAATACCCAGTCTTTATTGATAAAAAAAGATCACCTTAAATATTTTATTTTCATACACCCCACTATATTTGATTCTCCAACCTCACCCTTTCCTAATAACTATAACCAATCTAATAAAAATCTGAACGACCCACCTCACCCCAGCCTATATGATAGAATTAGAGTTCAGTACTCCAAACTCTTCACCCCCTATTCCCCCCTTCTCGGCAAAATTATCGTAGGTTCAGTCTCCACCACGTCCATTTCCCCACCTTCTCGATAGAATCTAGCATAAATTAGGGAAATTATTGACTGAACAGTTATATCGAAGATAGCCTTTAACCTAGATAACTACAAAACTGATCTTGGAGACAAATCAGCAAAGGAACACAAATAACATGTGGTATGCATCTCGTAATATCCAGGTTTGTTAGCTATATTAAGGTCGTAGGTCTCTCACTTTTTGATCGTAGAACTCAACTTTTTGTTCTTACTTTCAATCTCACCTGAATTTTTCTGGTCTTTGCTGAGTGTGATCATACCTAGACACACCCTTGAAGTATCCTTTTCTTTAAGGTATGTTAAGTTTGTTTTGAATATGAAAATTCTGTGGAAATTTTGATTTTGCCCAATTTTGGGTTTATGCATTATGATCCATCTTGGTTGTTTTTCCAGTAGTTCATTGGCGTGCAATTTATGTATTGGTAACCTTGATTGACGATAAATATGTTTTATGTACTACTGTCTTGTGATATGTGAACTTGGTAGATTATTTATAATTTTCATTCCGTAATATTTATCTTCAACTCGGGTCTTACTGTTAGTTCATGTAAGTGCTTGATTTGGAGTTATCATTACTGGTTTATTTGTACTTTAACTTGATTCAGAATCTGATTTGTGAAGTTTATCATCTGCTTCAACTTAAGGATGTTTGTATTCCCTGTTGTCAGCGTCTTTGTTGCTATCAATTCTTGTTAATAAATTCTAAAAATGGTACTGAACTAGCCACTGCTTACTGGGAAAAACATTGTTCGACAAAAAAAATTAACTAAAATATTAGCTTTAAGAGAATCAAATGTGGATTTTCTTCAGTGGCAAAATTCAAAGTTCAGTTTCTAAAAGTAGGAATATTAACTTTGCCTTAAAGAATGTGTGAATGATTCTTGGATTGATTCTTCAAATCTTATTTTGGAGGGTATTTTTTGGTCAAATAGGAATATTTTTTAACCAAGTATATCAACAAGTACAATTAGCTCATTTGACTCTAGACTTAAATCTCAACGCTAAAACGCTCAAGTTACTAATACTCAATACACATTGCTAAAGCTATCAGTAACTTAAGGCAGGTTCCTTTCTAGGAAGATTACATGCCTCGAGTTTCTTTATGTAGCAGCAGTTTGTGCACAAGTTAACATGGGAAGTAGTTCAACATAGTTAGGCATTTCCTCCATTTGGGTTTGCTCTGTCCTACAAGATGAAGTTGTAGGGCTATCTCATTCAATCTTACTTGCTTATCTTGCTGCTTTTGTTGAAATATTCTACAGTTCTTTTCAGATAACATAAGGTACAAGTTGTAGATAATGACAAGCCTAGGTTCGTTGTCTTTGGCCTACTATGTCTGATGAGTGAGGCTAGCCAGTGCACCTTTTCCGCCCAAGATCCAAACTGTCTATTTTTACCCTACTAGTTAAGTAGGGACTGCCAAATATACCCAGAGTAATCATAGTAAAAAAAATAGATGAGTATGAGTACATGTTGTAGATCAAAGTAAATACTTTGTTTAGTTATTCCATCAATTGTGGATAGCCTGTTAAGCAGCACCAACCATAGGATGAATTGATGCTTAGGGAGCATTCCTTGTGACAAAATTATCTTTTTACAATATACTTTTGGAAACTGAGGTAGCAGTGATATATACATTTTCTGAAAATGTTGGATTTTCTGGATGTAGCCACACTATCCATTCTCTCAGTCCAATCCACACCATAATCCCACCTTGTCATAGCTTGAAAGACTTCCCTAACAACCCAACTAGCTTGTTTGGGAGTAGGTATGTGTCCAAAGTTCCTGCCTTTCACATACTATGCATGAATCCATAACACCCACAAACTATCCTTCTTCTTAGTTACAACCCACAATAGTTTGCAAATGGTTGCCTTATTTCATAAAAAAATAGTCTACAAGTTAGGTTCTTAATTAAATTACTCGTAGTTTCTCTGTTGTCTCTTTTAGAAAGAAACTTAAACCTCCCCCTCCTTATGAGCCTAGATTACCTTTGTTGTAACCATCCTCATTGAGTTCGACCCATGTAGGCCTTGGTTTGCATCAATATAATTCCTGAGAATGAATAATAGGCCTGCTTGCACCATAATGTTACATTTGTCCCTCCATAGACTAGGCATCTGTAACCCAGGGAATTGTGCTTTAATTATCATACAAATCAGCTTGTTAATTTGTTGACTAATAAATCAAGTAGAAATCTTTTCATCTTAAATTTCTGTTATGTGATGTTCTTTTTTTTGTTGTGCATGTACTCTAAATGATGTTGCTGACTGAGGTTTTTTTAAACATTATAAAACAGAAGATGGATCGTGGTAAAGCCAAACATTGGAGCAATGAAAGAAATAGCTATTAATAATCTCACCTATAATAAAAGAAAATAGCTACTATGATTCTTATTTGTCATAGTTATGCTTTCTGTACTAATGTCCAGTGATATGTGAACTTGGTAGAACAATTATAATTTCCATTCCTTAATGTTGTTCTTGAACTCGATTGTTATACTAATGTATTTTTATATCTATTTTATATACACCAAGATTATGGCACCTAATAAGCAATGGATGAAACTCATTAAAAATCAACTTTCTAATGCTTACATAGATGAGGTGGAAATTTTTTTGGATTATGCTTTTAGAAAATTTGGAGAACCCCAGTTGATAAGTTGTCCATGTATCAAATGTGGTAATGCAAATTCTAGATTATGTGGGATGGTTAGGTCACATTTAATAGTACTTGGGATAATACCAAGTTATACTCTTTGGTAGTTGATTAACGTTTCAAGGATACTTAATCCAGTTCTAAGCGTCAACGATCGTTAGTCAGCATATAACCCAACTAAATGACTACGGGTCGATCCCACAGAGAGTAACTTTTCCTTCGAATTCAATTATGAAAGTATGACAACAATCTCTTCAATTGAACACTTACTGCACCTTTTTAATTTAAGCTTCAAATCTCAGGTTGTAATTATCAATCCAATTCAACACTTAACACCAAACGATCAATTAGTGAGGTAACACTTGGGGAATTGACCAACCAATTATTGAATTTAACTTAGTGGATGAACATCGATGCTCACAATAGGATTAATTGTCGTGGGTAGGTTGGACTATATGTAAAGCAATTTTCTCTCGAACAATTACCTTATCTTTGTTGAATTCTCTCGAACTTCAACACTAGTCAGAAGATACCCAGCCCTCGTCCTCATCAAATCCACTCTCTCGAGCAAGATACAAAGGATAAATCTCATGTTTCACTTTCTCAAGCTGAAATCATGGTGACCCACTACTAAGGATGCTAAATTTGTTACTTTAGCTTTGCACTTCTCTCTCGAGCTAGCACAAAACACTGAACTTGTTACACTAATCATGTAAGACGACCTCAAAACACAACAACAATTAAGAGGCACTTCAAATTAACACCATTATTCGCAAATCAATGACACCCACTTAGTAAAACTCAACAATTGGTCACATAGTCAAAACCCCAAGGAGGGGGTTTTAGCCAATCATAGCAAAAAGAGGAAAATCAATATCTGCCATGATTTCCATAGATGGGTAAACACGAAAATTGAAAGTTAAAGTTAACTAGAAATTTCCTGATTTTCACAACCTCTTCTGTTTTTGACCTCAAAGTTGAATTCTTGCAATAAAAGCACCACCTTATCAATCTTGGCTTGGCATTCCTCTTTGCCATCAAGTAACGCAGTGCAACATGATCAGTGTGAACAATCACTTTAGTACCTAGCAAGTATCCTCAGAACTTCTCAAACACATAAACTACCGCAAGTAACTCTTGTTCAGTAACTGTACAGTTACGTTGAGCACTGTTTAGAGTTTTGCTTGCGTAGTAAATGGGGTGAAAAAGTTTGTTGCATTTTTGCCCCAATACAACACCTAATGTCGTGCCGTTTGCATCACACATTACTTTGAAAGATTCTGACCAATCAGGACTAATGATGATCGGGGTGGAAACCAATTTTTCTTTCAAGCACTTGAAAACTACCATTGCAAGCATCATCAAAGTGGAATTTCACCTCCTTCTCCAAGAGTTTGCATAGAGGATGCGCAATCTTTGAGAAGTCTTTGATGAACCTCCGGTAAAAACTGGCATGTCCAAAGAAACTATGAAAACCCTTTACCGAAATTGGTGATGGTAACCTTTCAATCAATTGAATGTTTGCTTTGTCAACCTCCCACCCCTTTTGCGACACTTTGTGACCAAGCACTATACCTTCCTTAACCATGAAATGACATTTTTCCCAATTTAGGACTAAATTTGTCTCCACACATCTTTGGAGAACTTGTCCTAAGTGCTCTAAACATGCTTCAAAAGTGTCACACACAACCGAGAAGTCATCGATAAATACTTCCATTGAATCCTCCACCATGTCAGCGAAAATAGATATCATGGAACGTTGAAATGTAGCCGGCGCATTACATAATCCAAACGATATCTGGTTGAAGGCAAAAGTACCATATGGGCACGTAAAGGTTGTTTTACCTTGGTCTTTCGGAGCAATGGAGATTTGGTTATAACCGGAATACCCATCCAAAAAGTAATACCAACCTATCTCGGAGAGTCGATCAAGCATTTGATCCATAAAGGGTATGGGGAAAGTGATCCTTTTCGGTCCACAAATTTAACATTCGGTAATCCATGCATACTCTCCACCCGGACACCGGTCTTAAAGATACAAGATCCCCTTTTTCATTTGGGACTACCGTGATGCCTCCCTTTTTTGGTACATATTGTATCGGACTTACCCATTTGCTATCCGCAATAGGGTATATCACACCTGCATCTAACCACATTATTATCTCCTTTTTCACCACCTCTTGCATCGGTGGGTTCAATCTCCGTTGATATTCAACACTTAGCTTACAATCACTATCAAGCTGAATTTTGTGAGTGCAAATACCGGGAGGTATGCCCACTATGTCAGCGATAGTCCACCCTATAGCTTTGATATGCCTTCTCAACACCTCAAGGAACAATTTTATGTGCCAATCAAGCAAATTTGCTGCAATGATCACCGATAAGGTGTTATTTTCCTCCAAGAAAGCATATCGAAGATGGGAGGGAAGTACTTTCAACTCTAGATTTGGTGGTTCTTCTGTTGATGACTTTGCGGAAGGACTTTCTTGATTTTGTAAATCAATGTCCAACTTCAACGGAGTCTTTGAATACCCCCTAAACTTGATAGAGCCACTACTACCTCTTCATAGCCTTGAATTTCGAACCCATCATAGTTAGCAAGCATGGCTTCAAGTGGCTCACTCATACATATCAAATGGCTCACACTAGCCACTGCCTCATCAATAACATCAATAGTGGAGACCACGTGAATATCACTTGGGCGTTTCATCGACTTACACACATTAAAGGTTACTTCATCTTCATTCACTCGAAACTTCAATTCTCCGCTCTCAACATCCACCAACGCTCTTTCGGTTGCCAAGAATGGTCTTCCCAAAATGATGGGAATTTCAGCATCTATTTCACAATCGAGAATGACGAAATCAGCCGGGAAAATAAATCTGTCAACCTTTACGAAGATGTCATATAATATCTCCACAAGGTGTTTAATTGATTGGTCCGCCATCAAGAGTCTCATTATTGTGGCTTTCGGTTCCCCCAACCCAAGTTGTTTATAGATCACATATGGCATTAGGTTGATGCATGCTCCCAAATTGCATAGGGCTTTAGCAAATTGGAGCATGCCGATGGTGCAAGGGATGGTTAACGCTCCAGGATCTTCTGTCTTTTTTATCAGCTCCTTAGTCATAATTGCGTAACTATGGGAGACTTCGATTGTCTCAAAATCCAAATTCCTTTTCTTTGTGACTAACTCCTTCATAAACTTGGCATACCCTGGCATTTCCAACAATGCTTCCACTAGAGGAGATTAATTGATAATGTCTTGAACACCGATAAAAACTTCTTGAACTTCTCATCCTCATTCTTCGTCTTTAGATGTTGAGGAAATGGAGGAGATATTTTTGGTAAAGTTTGCATAACTTTTGGGCTTTGATTGTGTTTCTCCATATCCTTTTGTGGTCCTTTGGAAATGCTTTGATGGATATGTGCCTCTTCTTCCTCGATCCCTTTGTCTTCTTCATGAATTTGAACTTCTTCATTTCCTGTTACATCACTTATTGCCACCTTTCCACTTTGAGTAACCAGATTCAGCTCTATATCATCATCTTTCATTATCGTTTTTGGTTTCAATTGTGCTGAAAGTGAACTCAACTGACCTTCAAGTATCTTGATTGCATCTGCATGAGAGTTCACTTTATTTTTAATGATGAAAAGTCAACTTTTATCCTTTTTAACAAGTCATCTGAAACTTCGACTTTATCAAGGATGTATGACAACAAATCATTCACCCGTGGACTACTTGCACTCCCTCTGGATTTTGGGCTCTCACTTGAGTGAGTGTGGTCCTCTTCATGGTCCTCTTCCCTTTTCCAATGGTCACTATGCTCGGCCCAATCTTGATAGTATCTTCTTTGCTCTTCCCCCTTGTGATAGTTCCAACCTTGATTCCCGCCCTGTTGTAAATAGCGTGGGTGTAAACCCTCCTCGTATCTCTTGGAGTTCCAACCTTGATTCTCCCCTGGCTTTGAATAACCGGAGGAAGAACCCTCCTCAACTCTAAACACCCCACTTGCCCGCTTGGGCTTTTCCACATTCTCCATCATATGCTCTTGTAATAGCTCTATTTGGGTCAACATCTTCTTGATGTTTTCATCCCTATCTCTTTCCTTATCAAGTTGTTCTTGTGTCATTCTAAAACAAAATGGGGAGACTTGATCCTCTTGGGTGTACCACGCTTGATTTATTTTAGTCATGTCATCAAGAAGAAATGAAGTCACCTCAAATGATTGCAACATTATTCCCCCTTGTACCAATTGATCAGCCACCCCTTTATTAACCGAATCAAGACTCAGGTAAAAATATTGGAGTAGCAAATCATTTGGTTGCCCGTGAGTTGGGAATTTAAGTAAGAGTTTCTTAAACCTTACCCACATGTCATACATAGGTTCACCCTCCCATCGCTTGAAACATTGAATGTCGTCTCTAAGCTTCATCATCCTTGATGGGGGAAAGAATCTTGTATTGAATGCTTTAATCAATTCCTCCCAAGATGTGATGGAATTGTTTGGTAACTCGACCAACCACTTGCTAGCCACCCCGTCAATGATAGTGGAAATAATCGAAGTCGGATTGACTCTTGTGACACATTTTGGAATGACAACGGGTTGCACACCTCTGTAAAACTTCTTACATGCTCATGCGGGTCTTCGTGTGCTAGACCTCGACGTCCCATTTCATTCCCATCAAGGTTTCCTATATGGCGGAAGATTACGCTAAGCTATATTTGTGAGAGAGATGGTGAGGTTTCATGGGGTGCCCTTGTCAATTATCTCCGATAGAGGTACTCAATTTACTTCTCAGTTTTGAAAGTCTTTCCAAAAGGGTCTTGGCACTAAAGTTAAGCTTATTACAAATTTTAACCCCCAAACCGAGGGGCAAATGGAAAGAACAATCCAAACATTGGAAGATATGTCAAGGGCTTGAGTGATTGATTTCAAGGGAAATTAGGATGACCATTTGCCTTTAATTGAATTTGCCTATAACAATAGCTACCATTCCAGCATAGGTATGGCTCCATTTGAGGCCCTTTATGTTAGGAGGTGTAGATCTCCTATAGGATGGTTTGAGGTGGGTGAGGTTGCTTTGATAGGACCTGAGTTAGTTCATGAAGCTATTGAGAAGGTTCGACTAATTAGAGAGGTTGAGAATGGCCCAAAGTCGACAAAAATCTTATGGCGATGTTAGAAGAAGGAAACTTGAATTTGATGTGCTTGATTGTGTTTATTTGAAATTCTCACCCATGAAGGGTGTAATGAGATTTGGAAAGAAAGTGAAACTTAGTCCCCATTTTGTAGGCCCATACCAAATTTTGAGATGTGTTGGTAAGGTTGCATATGAGCTTGATTTGCCAAATGAGTTGGCATCGGTGCATCCGGTTTTCCATGTATGTATGTTTAAAGAGTGTGTTGGAGATTCGACATCCATAGCTCCCCTAGAAGGGTTGGGAGTGAAAGAGAACCTTTCCTATGAAGAAGTTCCGGTTGAGATTCTAGACAGGCAAGTTAAGAAATTGAGGAATAAAGAGGTTGATTCCGAGAAAGTGTTATAGAGAAACCATCTAGTTGAGGGTGGTACTTGGGAGACCGAGAGCAGATATGATGTCCTGGTATCATCACCTTTTTCACCCTATTCTAGCTTGAGGTAATGAGTTCCTCTTGGTTTGCTTATGTATGAAGTCATGTGCGTTTATGTGTTTTCATGATTTCCTTAAATTGCATGTTCATGAAGAAGCTTATAATTTGAATGAAAAATGGCTTATATGAATTGTTTTCCTCATGTTGTTGTGCATTGAGAATAAGTTGCCTATAGACTTCATGAGATGAGTTGATGAACATGTTTCAGCTATGATTTTTGAGATTGAATTGCATATGAGCTCTATGAGATAGTGTTGAACATGTTTTAAGTTTGGAGATGACAATACCTCCTTGAAGTAAGAAATTTGAAATTTCATGCATATTGGGTTGTTAAATGTAGTTCCTACTTCCTTATGGTGCATTAAGTATGTTTGGCTTGGAGATTATGTTTCCTCCTTAGTGGAAAGCATTTTGATAAGTTGCATGTATGATGGGCTGCTAGTCTAGAGTTTTTGTCTAGAAATGTGCTTAGAATCTCATTTGAGGACGAATGATCCCAAAGGGGAGATAATGCAACACCCCAGATTCAAAATGAGGCAAATAACAACGTTTGGGAAAACTGTAGGTGCTGACCAATGGTGGCCAACCATGAGCAGTGGTTGGGACCACGGACCGTAGGTGGGTCCGTGGTTGGGCATCTCAGGAAACCCAGGTTAGGGTGACGACGGGACCCATAAACCGTAGGTCCATCGATGCCTCGTCGTCCCTGCAACTATCGTTTGTCCAAAATTCTCTAACCAAGAACCAGGACTGAACAGGTCGGACCGTAGGCCAGTCGACGGTCCGTTGGTCGGGGATCCGTGGTTCACGGTAGGAAATTTATTTTAAGGGCACATGGGTCTTTTCTAGTTTTAGTTAAATCAATGTGGTGTTCTTTTGCCTAAGTCTAAAACACCTATATAAGTATTTTTAACTCCCAAAACCCCTCACTCAAGTCATTTTGTAGATTCCCGAAAAGAAAACCCAAATCCTCTCTCAAATATTCTCTCTCTAGAAGGTGGAAGAAGAAGAAGGAGATTGAAGCAAGGTCAAGATCAAGTCTCCCAATCTTCAAGCTTTTGTGGGCATTGTGACTAAGGTATGCTGGCTTTTCATCTATGGGATGCTTACTCCCATGGAGTCCTTTAGAATTCCACAATTTGAAGAAGAATCTACCCAATTCTAGTTAAGGTTTCTTCCAATGTTGTGGTTTATGTTGAATGTTGATCCAATTGAGTGTATTATGATTGTTTACAATTTAATTGGTAGGATTACATGTTTTTAGGATGAAATTACATGTACCCATGCCTATTTCGTGATTTGACCTACAATTGATATAATTGGGTTTGATGCCTTGAGGGAAACCTTATGGGTTTTGATATCTCCTTATAGGATTGATGAATTATGACTAGAATTGCTTGAAATTGAATCATATATGCTGAATATGATGTTAATTGCTTGAGAATAAAGCTTAGATGATGATCATGAGAATTAGGGCTTTGAGAGTAAAGCTTATGATATGAATTGTTGGTAATTGATGTTACTGTTAAGGAAGGGATACTTCCCACTTGAATTTTTTTAATTATGAATGTGTGACTGTGAAAGTCTTACTCACATGAATGATTCTAGGTTGAAAGGATTGCTCACCTAAAATGAATTTAGACTAAAAGCTTATGAAATTGATGAGGCTAGAGGCGATTACCCTTGACCTCCTTATGTAAGGTTATGAGGTGATTCCCATGCTCCTTAGAATTGAACAAGAGGTGAGTCCCAACGTTCTTACTATGATGAATCGACATGGAGGCGAGTGCTCATGATCCTTATGAATTGATGTGGAGGTGAGTACACGTGTCATATGATGAGATTGTGGAGGCGAGTACCCACGATCTAAAAGTAAGTAAGGAAAGAGACAAATACCCATTAGCCTTTATAATCTAGGCATTTAGGCAAATCCTTATGTCTTTAAAAGTAAGTATGAATAATGTAATTATGTTATGAGGATGATTTGATTGGAGTGTTGCTAGATATGCCTTCCATGATGCAAGCTTGACTAGAGGCAGATGACCTATGTCTTGGCTAAGGATAAGTAAGGTTACTGAAGGAAGTATTCCTTTTTTATTATAATGTTGATTATGTCTTATTTATGTTTATGCCTTATGTCGTATGTTGACTAATGCTTATGTTATGTTGTTGATGCTAGCCATCATAGTTAGTACTTGATTGTACTAACGCACACTCTTGGTTACATTTTTATCAAATGTAGGGTCCGGCGACATTGATTCTCACACTCTTGGCTAGCTTTGTTGTTGATCAAGAAAGTGAAGTTTTGGTGAGTCCTCATTGTGCTCGAGGAGGTGATCACCACTTTCTTTTATGCTTTCCCTTTATGTCTTGGACTATTGTATGGACTGTGACCCAAGACATTATTCATGTTGTTTAGATGGTTTGAGACAAATATGTTAGACTTATGCTCGTTTTATGAAAGAAGTTGATTGCATTGAAAGGTTTTAAATTGTCGCACATTTTCTATTACTTTATGTTATGATATCCTAAGTGGCTTGTATGAGGCCTCTCGGGGTCTTATAAGCCTTGGTACATCTAGGGGTACCCCTGGGTTGTGACAGATGTATGGGGTCTTGACTTCATGGGTCCGTTTGTCAGTTCGAGTGGGATGAAGTATATTCTTGTAGCGGTTGACTATGTGCCAAAATGGGTGGAAGCGGCAGTGCTTTTCAACTATGAAGGAAAGAGTGTCACCGCATTTCTGAAAAAGAATATATTCTCCATATTTGGTACACCAAGGGCAATTACTAGCAATTGAGGTTCTCAGTTTTATAATAAGTTATTCAAGGTGTTTCTTGAAAAGTATGGTGTTCGTCACTATGTAGCAACTCATTTTCATCCGCTGTCTAACGGGCAACTTGAAGTGTCAAATAGAGAAATCAAGTAAATCCTTGCTAAGACTGTCAATGCAAATAGAACTGATTGGTCAAGAAGACTTGATGATGCTCTATGGCCTACCGCTCAAGACTCCCATAGGTATGTTCCCTTACCAACTTGTATATGGTAAATCATGGCATTTCCCTGTAGAATAGAACACAAAGCGATGTGGACACTCAAGAAGCTAAAATTGGATTGGGGTGCCGCATCAAGTCAAAGATTGAATGAGATGAATGAGCTCGATGTGCTTCACCTAAAAGCGTATGAAATTTCAGCCTTGTACAAGAAGAGGATGAAGAAGTATCATGATCAAAACATCGATAAAAGCAAAAAATTTCCAAGTGATCTGGTACTCCTATTCAACTCAAGGTTGCGCTTGTTTCCTAGAAAGCTCAAGTCCAAGTAGACCGGGTCATTCAAAGTGACTCAAGTATTTCCACATGGAGAGATTGAACTAGAGAATAATGACGGAATGAGGTTCAAGGTGAACGGTCAGCGGATAAAGATCTACTTGGGGAAATCTGAGAATGTTAAAGAGGTGATAGAAAAATTGAGCCTTGATGAAGTCTGAGTAATCAAGATGTCTGTGTCATGCCACGACGTTAAATCAAGCGCTACTTAGGAGGCAACCCAAGATGTAAAATCAAGCCAATTTTAGGACTGTTTATTGATTTTTATGAATTTTTAGCATTTTTTTATTTTTATCATATTTATGAAATTTTAGTGATTGGGTAGACTATGGTAGAATAGAGTCCTTGTTTGGAAAGAGTCAAGAAAAATGTAAAAAGGAAGCACTAATGTTTGCGACGTGTGTAGGAAAGCAAAGAAAAATCTTCGAAATATGTGCCGGTGCAGTGGTCTACGATTTCCATAAACGGTCCGTTAGACAGTCGACGGATCGTAGATGGCATCTGTAGATCCCATGTATGTTCTCAAATTTCACTAAGTGTTATGGTGAACAACGGAACCCATCAATGGACCATCGATTGACTCACGGACTGTCGATAAGGTTTCATGGGTCCGAGTTAGGGTTAACAGTTGACCCGACCCACGACCGAAATTAATAAAATACCTTTCATTTTAAACATCCCCTATTTCCCTCTTTCTTCCCAAACGGTTACAACTCTCTAAATAACCAATTCTACCCTTTCCCAACCCTTCAATCCCTTTCAAACCACCTATAAATCCCCTTCATTATCTATTCTCTCCAAATTCAATCCTTACATTTTCCATTTTCTTCCCTCTCCCAAAAATCTGTTTTCCTTGCACATGTTGTGGATTCAATGTCAATACGTTCTTGGGTGTAAGGAATCTCTAAGAACACACTCACAAACTTTGCAATCACTTGTAAGGTAATTTCTTTCAAAAGTTGAACTATTCATTATTTAGTTGAAATTGCAAAGTTGCACTTCACCTTGTGTATGATCTATCTGTTAAATTTCGTAAATATAGTTCTAAATTACCCTTGGGACTATGGTGTTGTGAGTGTGTTCAGTAATTTGAATGATACATGTGAATCTAAGTCTAGTTGGGATCTTATCTTAGGGTTTCGGTTCAAGTTAGATTTTAAGTATTAATTGGGTGTTTGGAACAGTAGGGGTGATAGAAAATCATGTTAATGTGTTTTAATGCATGTTCTAGACATAGCATAGGTGTTAAGCTTTCTGTTGAAAATTGTTAAATTCTAAGTGAGAGCCCAGTTGCAACAAGTACTGGTCGACGACTATGACCCACTGGCCGTGGGGCAATGTACGGACCGTAGGTCTAGGTCCGTTGATCCAATGCACAATTCAGTGGCATTAGTTGTTAACCACGAGCTGGGTTACGGTCCGTCGTTCAAATGACAGATCATTTTGGTGGATCGTGGTTCCAACTTTATAGTTCTAAAATTGACTTCCTGACCAATGATGGGCATTCACAGTCCACCATTCAGTCGACGACCCATAGGTACCTACCATGGCTCTAAAAAAATTTACAGCCCAAAACATTTTCTAAGTTCAAATGATGTTGCAATTTTTTTCTTAGGTTGTTTTTATTTCTTTGAATACTAACAAGTCCCTTATGGCTCCGTCCCGTCGGTTGATAGAGGAGTCAGGTGGAGAGGAGTACGCACCAGAGCACACTAGAGGCTCCCCCGATGCTCCTTTGTCCACGAGGCTGTGAAATAGGAAACCGTTGGTGTCCGATGAGGAGAGATTATCAAGTCATGAAATTAGCCGTAGTTTGAGGAGGGGACCAGCTTCCGAGATAGTCGTAATCCTTCTCTAGTTCCAGCGGTACACAAGCCTTAGCATCTGATGCCAATAGCTCTAGTGAGGCTCTTGACTCCCCCGGCATACCAATGCATCTTATAATCAGATGATTTCCCGGATAGTTTCTGAGGATCACCGGGTTCTTACTAGGAGCCTTCACACTGTGCCTACTATTCATGAGCTTTTAAAGAAGCACAGATGTGACTGGATGGCGGAGAGCTTGTTCAAGTACAGTGAGGAGATGGTGAGGGATTTTATGCTTCCTATGCATCTACAGTGCAGAATGATATGCCACCACAAGTTATGCCATTAGTTCAACCTCCTCTACAAGCCACATTGGCACATGGTTTCTTTTTTGAAATTTTAGAGACCACTGATTAGTCCACAAATTGGACTCATTTAGGGCTTTATATTGATAGAAATAGTGTCCTCAAATGCTAATTTTGTCTCAATATCTGATTAAAACTCTTAAGTTTCAGGTATTTGAAGCGAAAGCATGGAAACTTAGGCGCAAAAAGGAACAAAAAGTCTGAAAAGAACGAAGAAGTTGAAGCGTGAGCATCGCCAAGGATACTTGGTGATTTGCCGAAGGGACGCACTCTGCCCTTTGTTCCAGTACGCGAAGCCTTGAAAGAGCTGGATCAAAAAGGCGATGAAAGGAGCAGTCAGCGCTTCACCGAATAGTTACGCGAAGCAGTACTATGTTGCCCAATGACATAGAGCACGACAATGCTGAAGGCTAGTGCAAGACTACGACGAACTACACCAAAGGGTGAATCGCCGAGTTTATCGGCGATTTCAACTAACCTAGTCAAAAGATCCGCCAGCACTATTTTCTGAAGTCTATAAATACTAAACTTGTTATTAATTTTTAAGAGTCGAACATTTATTTTAATTTTCACAATAGAACAGTACTTTTTTGGATATTTTCTCTCAAGTTTGGAAAGGGATTTTTGGGAGACTTGAAAAAAAGAGGATTTCATCTTCCCCAAGTTGGAAGTGGGTCTTCTCCATTCTTCTTCCTTTTCTTAAATCAAGGTTGAATTTCTTATTTCCATTTGATTTTTAGTATAATTTTAGGTGTATTTTGTTATATCTTGATGTGTGGCTAAAAACCCCATTCTTGGGGTGTGATTTAGCAACTATGTGTTGATATTGTTGTTGGGTCTTGCTTGCTGATAGGTTAGATGTATTTTAATGGTGATTTCACCTAGTGGTTGTGGTTTAATTTAATGGGTTTGTAGTTGCAAATACAAAACCACCCATTTGTTTTCGGCATGCCCGAGAGGGAGGTCTCGAAACCAAGACCACTAGACTGTGGCCTAAGGAGTGGGTCGACATGAAGTTCAGCCCGAGTGGGTGATCCCCAGTCCCATATCCTAACACTCCGCTCGAGAGAGTGAGTGGGGTAAGGCATAGGCTGGCCTTCATGCGACAAATGGGTGTCCGAGAGGAAGGCTTTTGAAACGGGATAAGTTGCCCGAAGGGAACTTATTTCCATCTAAAGCTTAGCCTAGTCACTATTATCTTGCAAATTTCCTGTCGAAAGCATGTACCCAATGATTTATCTCAACTTGTATTGCGGTCACACCCCAAGAACTTGTCCCCATACTTGATTTTCTTGTTATTTTTGTTGTTTTTACTACCTGTCACAAAACCCCCATTTTATATTTGACACCTTTGTGTCACCCCTTTTAATCTATAATATTTTTAATCGTTAATGTCTTTAGCTATGACTAGTTAGAACTAAATTTTATTGTTCTATTAATTCTCCAAACCACTCCCTTGGGACACGACCCCAACCCTTGGTTGGGTTACTATATTATCAATGGTCGTAGACACTGAAACCGTAGGTTAGTGTCGTTGGTCAAGATAAGCATCAAAATAGTGCCGCTGCTGGGGAGTGGTGTTCTTTGAGAATTTTTAGATTAATAGGATTTTTGTTCTTCTTAGTTGTAGTGTCATTAACTTTACTTTTAGTTTTGTTTTTTGTTGAGTAGTCCATTTAGATGAGCATGGCTGAGCAGAGTAGTCACAATTTGGTTGAAATGAGCCAAGGAGTCCAAAAGCACCTCATGTTAACCGCACTGGCATCTCAGCTAAACGACTTGGCCACCAAGATATCAGAGGTGGAAAACCAGTGCACAAGTCTTGGGAAGTACATACCCCCTCATGAGCGGAGGGAGTCTAGAAACCATGAACACAGTTGTGTTGAGGATACACTGCAAATCATTCTCCTAAAGGTCACTAAACAGGACCGAGTGATAAACGAGATAAAGGAGAACATTGAAGTGTTGAACCAAATGGTTGGTTCTCAATCTAGATCGATCTAGCTGATCAGGTCTCTCTTGAGTTACGTAGTGCCTCCCCTCCACTCAAATGACCTATTGGGGTTGCCTGGTAACGCTAGGGTCGACCCCAATAAGGGAGATTGAGTAAGGACTTGCATCGTTCCACGACGTTAACTAAGGTGTTTCTTGGGAGGCAACCCAAGGTGATGTTTCTTGAAGTTACTTTGTTCGAATAATGGTGTGCTGATTTTGTAGGTTAAAGTGAGAAAAATGTTGAAAAGTGCAAGTTGGGGAGCCAAGGATCCAGTTGGCGAATCACCGAACCTATCGGCGATTCCGATTTAATCCGCCGTTGTGACCCTAAAATAAGGGATGTCCTCTAAAACTTGGCGAGATGAGTATGCATTCGGTGCATTGCCGAGTTGATCGGCGACAAGACTAACATTGCCAAATGGCTGAGAACTGAATAGTTATATACAGGTCGTAGGTCAAATTTTTGAATCTCTCACTTTCCCTTGTTTCAAACTCCTCAAAATCATACCAAAGGTACTTTTTCTTATATTTTTACCTTAAATTAGTATTTTAGTCGGTGACTAGTGCTTGGGGTTGGATTTCTTTACTACCTAGCGTTTCAAAAAGCAATTTGATCAGTATCAAAGGTTAGTCTCTAAAATTCTGAACTTATTTTTGATAATTTTGCACTCTCTTGCAGATAGCATCAAGATGATGTGTGCCGAGCCTCTCCGATAAAAATAGGGTGTTGTGATGCTATTGCTAATTCAAAAATTTTGCCTGAAATTCTTTAATAGTCGAATGCCTTAGTGTTTGTGCTTTGATTTGAATGAACTTGAAATGGGTGTTGCGTAATCGTTGTTAGGTTGGTTGTGCTAAATAATGAAAATGAAGTGGCCCATATTTGTGCTAAATAACGAAAATTGCTCAATGAAGGAATGGGTGACAACATTCCTAAGGGTAATCGTAGTTACATAGCCAAATTTGGTAAAACCGAAAGAAGTCTAAGTATTCCGGGGTGATGGGAAGTATGGGTCTTGTGTAAATTTCATGTATGCACGCTTTGATTTCGTTTCCAGGGCTTGTAAGGTCGATTCTAAGAAGTGGGTAGAAAAATACGCACGTTGAATCATTCGGCAAGCTGGGTCGTGCTCGCCAAATGACTCGGCGGTTCGCCTACTAGTCTTAGATCGCCATTCATTCATGTCCATAGTGCTGAGAGATTTGTAACTTTTAGCGAACACATTTGTGATAGCCGAAAGTAGTCGGTGACTCGCCGATATGACTTTAGACCGTCCTTTACATGCCCCATTTGCCCTCTTTCACTGTATCTTTTGGCGGACAACCTTGTCCTTGCTGAAAGTAGTCGGCATCTCGCCAAATAGACTTTTTCATCTCTAATTTTCCTTGATTTCAAGCTAATCCCTTCGGCGAGTTCGACCTAGCTCGCCAAAGAGATTTGGTAACTCGTCGATCCATCGGCGAGTCCTTCTGCAATAAGATTCTCTGTGTTTATGTTGAGTTTCACCTAATCTCTTGATATTTTGTAGATATGGTACGCACAAACTTAAATGAGCCACCTCAGAAAAAGGCAAAGGGAATCACAATCAATGAAGGAGAATCACATCCTTCACCGAAAAGAAAGCAAGATCTCCCACCGGGAGATAAAGGCAAACGAAAGAAGCATATCACTAGAAAAGGGTCAGCTATTGAGCAAGATTTTTCTAAGCCGGAAGACGAACAACCCTTGATTCACCGATAGAATAGGCTCAGGGATAGACCTCAATCAAAATCTATCAGAGTTACATCAGCTGCAACTCCTCCGACTACCGAAACAGTGCCAGCCCCGGCACTATCTTTAGTGGCCCCTGCACTCCTCATAGCTCAACCTCCACCCAGATTGCTGAACAGATTGAAAGGCGATGGTTTACGAACTATTCGAGAATAAAAGTTACTATCTGTGGAGGGTTTGGAAGGTACGCATGCTGAGGTGCCTTACACTCTCAAGTATCATGAGTTCGAGCAGTTCACCAGGCCACGGGTCCCTTACATCCCTTCATGGGTTCGGGAATTCTACTTAATCTATGGGGAGTTGGTCCCAAAAAATAAGAAAAAGGCTAGTGAGTTCCGACCGGTGAAGTCGATTATGATTAGAGGCAAGGAGGTAGAGTGTCACAGTGAGCATATTAATGATGTACTAGGTCGACCGCTGCACTCGGTATTGCCCTACAAAGGTTTGCCTATCGTTCCGTCCCTGGATGATTTGAAGGGTTGGTTAGCTCCGATGATTTCTGACATCACCCCGAGGTGGTTGGGTGCGGGAGCTTCGATTGAGAAGAGGGAGATGAACATCGCCTCCAAGTACATATTTGGTTTCATCAGAAGCACTATCATGCCATCCCAGAACGAGTCCATTTTACGTCATCCTAAGGCGGCTTGCCTTGGTTCTATCATGGCCAGGAGGCAGATCGACCTGGGACTGCTGGCTTCATAGGAGATGGCTATGAGAGCCAAACAGACGCAGACATTCTGCCTTTTCCTGTTCTGATCACCAAGTTATGTCGGCGTGCCGGAGTACCCTGGGATCCTGCCAGCGATATAGAGGTCACCCCATCTTCTTCCACCGATATCCGGTGTATAGAGGCAGAGTTTACACGAGAGGAGGTTGACAGGAGGAGAGCAGCCCAATAAATACTTCTCCAAAAGTTGATGTTGACTCATTGCTAGCAGAGGCACCATCATCTACTCCGGCTTCGGAGCCTTTAGGTATACCCGCTCCTTCTTCTCCTTCACATACTCCAGGTACATCCTCTTCCTACCAGCCTGTCAGGATCACCCAGGCTATGATCCTGAAGATGGGGCAGTTGGCGTATTCAACTCATGTGACAGCTACCCGACTAGAGAGGCCCATTCCAAGGATGATCAACAGGGCCATACTAGCAGCACTTACCCCACTTCAGACTGATTTTGATGCCCTGACAATGAGAGTCATTGCTTGCGAGAGCAGACAGGGGGAAGCCTCTGAGGTGGCAACTTTAAAAGTTAAGATAGCGAGTTTGAGGAAGGATGTAGACTACCTTAAGTCTACTGACTTCACTTCACTAATAAGAGAGGGCAGATGATGAGGATGTTCCTGAGACCACCGCAGATGTGCAAGAGGATGTCGCAGCACATGCAGAGTTGGATGTAGAGACTGATGAGGAGTTGATATCAATGGATGCTAATGAGACATAGGAGAGAAGAGATAAAGGAATATTCAGACACTTTCCAGATCTTATAGAGACGATTGTGCAGCCGGTGATCCAGACATTGCCGACTTAGACGTCCGCATCAGCTCCTAGCGGATCTGGTACTTTTATTCAGTCTGAGACTACTTCGGGCACTGATGCCCATATACAGACTGCTCCATCAGCCACTGAGACCCCGATAGAGAGAGAGAGAGAATACATAGACAGGACCTTTTATCACCTCCTCTCTGTCTTATTATATTTTTTTTACTTTTGATACTTTTATTTGCATTCGAGGATAAATTGCTTTTATTTGTGGTGGGGTGAGGACCACACTTTTTGTGCTGATAGTTGTGTTTTGTGTATATATTTGTGTTGTTCTGTTTTAAATTGTGTTAAATACGGCTTTTCTGTGGATGTTTAAGCTTCTGGCTCCTCTTATTTTTAATTGCAAAATGATTTTGACCCTTCCAAATTTTTTTGAATTTGTCGCACATTTTTGCTACACCTCATGAGTTGAATGTGGTTGTTCTTTTACAAAAATTTGAGTCTCCGTTTCGATCAATACCGATGACTTAAATAGTGCTTACAATCGAACGAACATGAATGTAGGGCTACGATGAGGCCAAATGAAGTTGCATAGACAATATGTGAACTCTTTGCATCTCGTTGTGATTAGCCATTTATCAAATTGATTCTCGTGTCATGACTGTTGAACACTAGAGAAAGTGTGTAGTCTTGTTTGACTTAAGTGTCGATGCCTTGTGTGATGAGCTTACTTTGAACCATTCATAGATAAACCTAGAATTTACCCCATTAGTATGATTTATTTTGAAAGGTGTGCTCTTGAAATGATTTTAGGCAACTTTAAAGAGTGTGAGCCAAATTTGACATATACCTCTTTTGTGGCCTACCCCTGAGCGTGTGAAACTCCCTTGAACACCCTTTAAGCCTTACCTCTTTGGAAGAACCTTGATGAACCCTAGATCTTACTTGACCCACTACCTATAATCCTCTTGATTTGTGGTTTAGTGAATAGCCAACTTAGGCCAAAAGCCTAAGTTGGGGGTGTGGTGAAATGGAAAAGGAGAAATCAGGAAGTGCAAGAATAGTCCCCCTTAACCCCTGGTTTTGCAGAACAATGGAAACCCTTTGAAAAGAAATTAAAAAAAATTGTGAAATAAAGTACCAAAGAAATCGGGTTTCCAAGCAATCCATGGAGGGAATTCCTAAAAAGATGACTTAGAAGCACTAGAAAAAGAATTGATAAAGAAAAAGAAGGGAATTCCTTGAGAACATCACATCTCACGAGGATAAAAAGTTACTAAGCTTAAATGACTATACCTTTGCACTCTGCCCCATTACAAGCCTTAAAAAGACCTTTTTGATCTTGAGTGAGCCGAACCGAAGATCAATTGGAAAATAAGGGAAAGCCTATGGGTGAAAACATGCATTGTGTTCCTCTTTTTGAGTGTGAGCGTTGCATCTGATTCCTGATTTTGAATTGATTCACCTTTGTGTGTGAATATGGAATCATTCTTTATGTGAGGGCATTTGGATACTTTTTGTTGAGCTTGAACTTGCACAAGTAGCAAGTATTGCGAGCATGAGAATCTTTGGTAATGGTGTGTTACAACTTGAATCTTTGAGTATACAGTTGATCTTTGCATGAGTAATTTGAGTCTTGTTGTGTATGTTCATGATTTAGTCTTGTGTAGCACTATTTGAGACACCTTTTTGAACGACTGAACTTGAGTTTGCTTGAGGACAAGCAAAAGTTTAAGTTGAGGGTGTTGATGAGTCCACAAATTGGACTCATTTAGGACT
>NW_006239316.1:99418-131902 GCF_000226075.1 Solanum tuberosum | reverse complement strand
TGATGAAAACTCTTAAGTTTTAGGTATTTGAAGTTTTAATTGAAGCATGGACACTTAGGCGCAAAAAGGAACAAAAAGCCTGAAAAGAATGAAGAAGCTGAAGCCTGAGCACCACCAAGCATACTTGGCGATTCGACGAAGGGACGCACTCCCCCATTTGTTCCAGTACGCGAAGCCCTAAAGGAGAAGGATAAAAAAGGCGATGAAAAGAGCAGTCGGCGCTTCGCCGAATAGTTCCGCGAAGCAGTACTATGTCACCCAATGACACAGAGCACGACGATGCTGAAGGCTAGTGCAAGACGGCGACGAACTACACCAAAGGGCGAATCGCCGAGTTAATCAGCGATTCCTTCTAACCTTGCCGAAAGATCTGCCAGCACTATTTTCTGAAGTCTATAAATACTAAAATTGTTATTAATTTTTAAGAGTCGAACATTTATTTTAATTTTCACAATAGAATAGTACTTTTTTGGATAGTTTCTCTCAAGTTTGGGGAAGGTTTTTTGAGAGACTTGAAAAAAAAAGAATTTCATCATCCCCAAGTTGGAAGTAAGTCTTCTCCATTCTGCTTCCTTTGCTTAAATCAAGGTTTAATTCCTTATACCCATTTGATTTTAGTATCATTATAGGTCTATTTTATTATTTCTTGATGAAAAACTCCATTCTTGGGGTGTAATTTAGCAAATATGTGTTGATATTGTTGTTAGGTCTTGCTTGTTGATAGGTTAGATGTATTTTAATAGTGATTTAACCTGGTGGTTGTGGTTTAATTTAATGGGTTTGTAGTTGCAAATACAAAATCACCCATGTGTTTTTGGCTTGCCCAAAAGGGAGGTCGCGAAACCAAGACCGCTAGACTGATGTCCTAAGGAGTGGCTCGACATGAGGTTCAGCCCGAGAGGGTGAGCCCTAGTCCCATATCCTAACACTCAAGAGAGTGAGTGAGGTAAGACATAGGCTGGCCTTCATGCAGCAAATAGGTGTCCGAGACGAACGCATTTGAAACGAGGTAAGTTTCCCGAGAGGGAACTTATTTCCATCTAAAGCTTAGCCTAGTCACTATTATCTTGCAAATTTTCTGTCGAAAGCATGTACTCAATGATTTATCTCAACTTGTATTGCGGTCACACCCCAAGAACTTGTCCCCATACTTGATTTTCTTGTTATTTTTGTTGTTTTTACTATTTGTCACAAAACCCCCATTTGATATTTGACACCTTTGTGTCACCCCTTTTAATTTACAATGTTTTTAATCGTTAATGTCTTTTGCTATGACTAGTTAGAACTAAATTTTATTTTGGGTTAAATTTGGAAAACCACTCCCTTGGGATACGACCCCAACCCTTGGTTGGGTTACTATATTATCAACGATCATAGACACTCGTACCGTAGGTTACTGTCGTTGGTCACGATAAGCATCAACCACCATCCACCATTTTATTTACGGCCCAGCACACACTTTGCCGATTAATATAACAGAGTATGATTATAGGATGGGGATTGTGCAGACTGATGCATTTCATAAGGACGCCGACCAGCGGGAGTCCCTACTTATATGGATGGAGAGAACCCCGAGTGGGTGCGGGATATGACACAGCCAATCCAGAAGGTGACATTAAGTTTTGTTGCAAAATTTTGGTGGTCCATTGTCAGACACAAACAGTTCCTCACATTGGCGGATAATGTTATCACTTGGGATCGTGCGATAATTCTTGCAGAACTTGTGGCAGGGCTCGAGGTAGACTTTGCTAGGATGAATATTGCGGAGATTCATGAGAGGGTGTTCCGATAGACCACCACTATGCCCTTTCCATGTTTGATTTTCCATTTCTGTAGGGAATCTATAGTCCCTCTTTGACATTGTGACACGCTGACTGAGGTGACTAAGATTGTTGATGTCGGCCTCATTAAAGATGATGCTAAGCCCGCTGCCCTGAGGAAAAGCATACAAATTGACTTACGTCCCATTGCTGATGCTGCTACTATTGATGCCGAGCAGGTTGCAGTAAAGCAGACAGATGATGAGACCACTCTTGACACTACTATGAATCCCGATGTACTACCCCCTTTCCACTTCTTCCACAGATCCTGTCAGAAAACCCCGTGCTTCCACCTCTTTGAGATTTGCTTTGCTATCATTAGCCCGAGTCCAGAAGCTTGAGACTCAGATGGCCACTCTTTTACAACATATGTGACCTTGGATGATGAAATTTGTAGAGGAGTGAGAGGCACGAAATGAGGCAGTTGTTGAGAGGAAGATTCAGGTGGTACATCTACGGATAAACGCTTTTGACCTCAAGGTATTGGAGAGGCCCTGGCCTGGGCGTATTAATGATCTTACCATATTATAGATGAAGTTGCCTAGGCTCCGAGCTGATGTTGACGCTCTTGCTGCTACTATAGAGGCTGTGCCAGAGCCCACACTTGAGGTTAAGGAAGATGATATGGTGCTGAGTGCACTATTTGGTGATGAGATGCCAGCATCTAACCCCCCTATAGCTGGAAAGCACACCCACTCTTCTGATCCCACTAGTGATATGGATGAGTCTAGGCAGGACAAGAGGAGAGAACGACAACAGTTACAGGCAGGACATCAACAGTCTCTATTCTAGAAGGATTTATGGTTGCGGAGAGCACGAGACATGGTTGGAGGTGCATCTGGTTCGAGGATCACTACAGATGGTGATCCCACTACTGTTGGGGTGCTACTGAGGGCACCACTTGTGATTATTCAGTGGGTTCCGGGACACCTTATCCACCCACTTCTTTATTGGTCTTCGGCGCTTATGCTCCACAGGTTTGTCTCACCCTTTATTTTACATTTTTTATGCATTGAGAGCAATTGCACCATATTTTCGTGAGGGTGGGATGAATGGATTTTGAGTGTTAGTGTAAAGTTTAAGTATCCCAACTCACAACCCTTCCTTTTGGTTTTCTTGCCTGTGTTTTTTTTTCTCCAAGGGATTGTTTTATATTTCTGTTGAACCGACATGTTTAGGATTGTATAAATATAGAAGTAGCTAAAAATTAAAGCATGATGGCATAAGAGCATGAAATTGATACCCCTCCAAATTTTCTTATGTGTTATATCAATGAGCTTGATAAAGTTGAATGTGTTGGATCTTGATATGACATGATAGAAACAGATTTGACAAACATAACTTAAGCTATAACTTGAACTTGGTGCATTAATGATTTGATAGTGAAACTGTGCCAATGTCTGTGAGGTTGTTTGCATTATCATATAGTGTGTGTCAATCTGGAACTTTCCCCATTAGTCTTGCTAAGATGATCTAAACTGGAAATTGGGAACTGATCATAGGCCATTGTTTAAACTGAGGCCACTTAAGCCTAAAACAACCAACTAAAAGAAATAGATTCTTCCTTTGATCCAATGTTTAAGCCTAACGAATACCATTTCTTTTAATACACCCAACTCGCCTTCCCTAAAAATCTGTTTTGGCCCTGGTCCCTCCTTGGACATTGTGCACCTCAACTCAGGCTAAAAGCCTAAGTTGAGGGTGGCTACTTCAGAAGCTACCAAAATCTTGGCCCTGGTCCTCTAAAAGGGCATTGTCCACCTGAACTAATGCAAAATACATAAGTTGAAGTTGGCTCGGGTGAAGGAAAACTGTAAAAAGGGTATGTAAAAGAGTTGATTGCAAAAAAAAAGAAAATGAGCAGAAAGGGTAGTGAAAGATGTGACTGAATCAAAATGAAATAAAGAGAGAAAAAACTTGAATGAAAAAAAATGAAATGCGTAAGAATGTCAAGTCACAGTCACACCGATACCTGAATGAAATATAATAAGAAGAGTAGAAAATCAAGAAAATTGTCAACTTGGTTGTAAAAGAGGTAAAATAGCCAATGTAATGGTAAGGAAGGAAGAAAATTCCGTAAGTAACCAAATGTACCACACCTCACCATGAACCTATGTTACAAGCTAAGAAAGTCCTATATTGATCCTAGTTAACTAGTCTGGAACGTCAAATATGAGAAAATAAGGGCAAGCTTATGGTATTGAGCACTAACTATATTTGAATTCATTTCTGAGTGTGAGTGTGTACAGCTTCCCAAATTACACTAAAAATGAAATATTGTGTGAAAAAGAGATTTCTCTGTGGAAAGGGCACAAGTTACATTGTTGAAGAGTTGGCATCTTGGTGATTGTTGTTTGTGTATGTGATGGTCTCTGTTGGTGTGATGATGTCATGTTTTGAACCGCATAAGTTAGCTTGTTGAGAATAAATGAAAGGATTTGCACTGTGCTGAAAAAGAGTTGAAAATGGCAAGTTGATAGAAAATGCCAAGTGATTACTTGAATTTGTATGTTGCTTCTACATAAGTGTTGTTTAGAGTTTGTTGTGTCGCTTGAGGACAACCAACGATTTTAAGTTTAGGTTGTTGATGTACCTTGATCTTATGGTATTTTTGATATGTTATACTTGAAGTTTGCATGCGTCTTAGGCAGTTTTGTTATTAGATATGATTTGGTGTTTTGGTGTAATTTTGCAGGAAATCAGTTTGAAGCAGTTAAAGTTGAATGTAGCTGAACCAGCGTGATTTTGGCAACAGACGAGCCCATCTACGAGCTGTCGTATACTTGAAGTGTTGTAGGTGAGGCCATAGGTGGAGTATTTAAGGAAGTCTCACCAAGGGTGGAACCATAAAGGCTAACAATTCCCCGTAGTCTAAGTGCCGGACCGTGGATGATTGTTGTCATTTGATTCAGAGAAAAGAAGTTCTAGTACTTGAACAACAGAGGGACATGTCGGACCCTGCATAGATCTATGGGCCATAGGTGATGATCGTCATTTTGGGACCACAAGATTTTGGCCAACAACAAAACCACGTAGCTAACGATGGGCCATTGGTTGAATCACCGACCATGGTGTGGCTGCCGTCGATCGAAGCTGCTTAAACCAGATTTTCCTAGGTTTTATTTTCCTACTTGGTTTCTATAAATATAAGTTGTATTTTTGGTTTTTGGGTTGTTAGACCTTTTGCGAGACTTCACTTTTAGCTTTGGGAATGATTTTGCAAACTCTTTAGGATTTAACTCTTAAAGTGTATTTATGCAATATGCTTTGGTTATTCAATTAAAGATTTTAGATTTCATCTATTCCAATTTTAAGTTCATGATTTTTATTGCAAACTCAATTATGAATTGTGATAACTCAAGCATGAATAACTAAATCCACAACTAGGGTTGTGGGAACCATTAGTAATTAACAATGTAAAACCAATAACTAAGTAAGTTTTGAATAATGTTTATGCATGTATTGTTAATACTTCGTTTAGAATGCTTTCTAAGGGTATGCAACATTAGAACTTGCCTCATTCCTACTTTCCGGAACAAAAAGGTAACGAATGAGAAAGGGTGTAAACAACAGAGATTTAGACGTGATAATCTGCTATCTAATAGCTTTACCCACTTACTCTAAAGGCTAATCTGGGGTTAAGGGTAAGGGTTAGTAAAGAATACACCCGTAGACGGACCAAGTTGCATGGTGAAATTTCTTATTTGGAGGACCAATCACTTAGGAGATACATAACTTACCAACCTTGCATGTTAACACTAGGATAAAGTTATTATTATTGGAATTACTGCGTTAAGAACTTGTGGGGAAAACACGTACCCTAGTTTTCATCTCATATTGATAATCCCAACTTTGAATTGTGATAACTTGTTACTTCAAATCAATCAACTATTATTTTCTTTATAAATCCCCCCTTTTTATGGAAGTAGTTTGACTAAACATAAATAATCGAAAGGTAGCCTAAGTCTAAACCATATTCCTCGTGGTATCAACCCTAACCTAAAATTTATGTTCTTTATTTGACAATGACCGCTTATACTTCTTTAGGAAGGTCTAATTTGGGTGTATCAGTTGCTTAAAATTTGTGTGGCTAAACATTGAAGTGCTCAGGGACTGTTGGGGGACTTCTATTCTAGGTAATTTTTGAGTTTTAGCTATTGTCCTCTCTTCCTTTAACTTTAATGGTTGTTTAAATGCATGGGCTGATTCTGGGTTGTTCCGAGCCCCGAATTGTGTTCCGTTTCGGGACACAAGTTCGGGGAGGTAAAGTGAAATTTTTCACAAAGTCAATTTCGGGTTTTCTAGTACAGGTCCCACAATCACATTTTACACCCGATTTGGGGTCCCTCTCCAAAAATGTGATTTTTGTGTTAAAACAACCATATTGTTGTTGTGATTCTATTTTTGATAGTACGGCAGCGTTCCGAGGCCGTATTGAAGGGAGAAGATCGGACAACATGATTTGGAGCGCGAGCGGTTGGCCTACAAGTAGGCTATGACTTCCCTATCCTTAGATTGAGAAGGATTAATTTATTGTATGTTGATTTTGTATGAATTTGGGGTTGAATTGGTGGTTAATCATGTTAAATTCCAAGAATTCATGCCTTAGGCTACTTTTTGGGTATTCCGGGCGGTTGAAGCATGTCTATTGTATTTATTGATCATCCTCACATTATGGTGTCCTTCTTTGTGATTTGTGAATATCTTTGAAGCATGTTTGGCCTTATTCTAGGCTTAGTCTAGTGATTTCCATAGAATTGTGTCCTTTTGGAGCCGTTAGGCCTTGTAATCTTTCTATAGTCGCTTCGGATGGCTTAGCTCCCTATAGACTGATGTAGCAGATCTGAGTCTGATAGTTTGGGCCTTAGCTAAGCAGTAACACCTTTCTTGGAACCATATATCCATAAATCCTCTATTTCTGTTGGTTCTGGTTCATCGGTCCTGGTTGGATATGGTTCAAGATGGAATGATTTATTGATGGCGCTCAGATTGGGAGTACTTCCTGTGATGCACGGTTGGCTGCTGATCCTATTTCTAGATGATTAACCTCTATTCGTGGATCAAGACCCCAATTCACTCCACCAGGCGTGGTTCAAGTCCTCTACTTGGTATTATAGCCTTGGTTAAAATCTTGGCCTTCTTTAGCCATGGTTCAAGTCCACTGCTCCTTACAACTTGGTTAAAATCCATAGCTACTTTCACCTTCATTCAAGTCCTTGGTCATATTTAGACGTGGTCCAAGGTCAATATTATCCTTAGACCTAGTTCAAGTACACGCTTACTCAAAATCTAGGTTCAAGTCCTTGATCCTCCATCTTCAATTCGGTTCAAGTCCTTAACCCCCTATTAGTTTTGGATGATCTTCAGGCATATGGATTGGCTCGGTTTGAGTCTGCAAAAAGTTGTGGAAATCTTGGAAACTTCGTCAGGTCCTCTTATTCCATTCTAAACTCTTCTTTGTACCTGTCGGGCTTATTGGAGTCCATTCGGGTTTTACTTTTATCTTGTGCACAAGTGTACTTGTCAGATTTATGGGAGCGAAGTCGGATTTAGTTAGTTATTCTCCTTTTCTTTGTGTGCTAGTACACTCATATCCATACCTCTTAGATTTCTCGTTCCTGTTTCTGGTAGTGTTTTAGATTCTCCAAATTCATATTAATTTTTCTTTTCTTGCTCAGTCGACCTATGAGGCTGATAAAAATACATTAATACCAATACAAAATGGACCTAGACACACACAACTCTTAAGTGAAATGTATTAAAAACACCGTAAACTCACGGTATATCAACACCCTCAACTTAAATTCGTTGTTTGTCCTCAAGCAACGCACTAAGACTCTAAATGACACTTGTATAGAACCAAGCATCCAAGCACAAGCAATCACATGGCTCTCTATCCCGACTATCTTTCGAGTGCAATTTTTTTGTCTTAGACTCAACAAGCTAACTCATGTGGATCAAAATATGACAAAGATCGACCAATCAACACACAACATACGCTGGTTTGCTATCACCAAGGTACCAACATTCCGACAATGCAACTAGTGCTCTCACTTCAAACGAAATCCCTTTTTCACACAATGAATATAATTTTGAGTATAAGGATTCATTCAACACTGACACTCAGAAGTAATTTCAAGTACAGTTAGTGCTCAGTACCATAGGCTTTCCCTTATTTCCACTTTTTAGACTCTCCAAACTAGTTGCTAGGATCACTATAGGACTTTCTTAGCTTGTAACGTAGGCTCAGGGTCAGGTGTGGTACATTTGGGTACTTTTTAGTGACTTTCTACCCTCCTTGACATTACATTGGTTTTTTACCTCTTCCTGGACCTATTTTTGGCATCCTTCCATTTTAAGCTCTTTCCCTTATTTCTTTGCAACATGGATGTGACTTCTGACTTTTTGACTCTTATTTTTCACTTTCTTCTTTTTCTTTCACTTTCTTTTTCTTTTATTTCTTTCAACACTTTTCTTTTGCACAAAGTCACATCCTCTTTCATATTTTTTCTTTTTTCAACACTAACCTCTTTTCATACCCTTTTTTAGTAATTTGGTTTCCTTTTTCATAGCCACCCTCAACTTATGCATTTTGAATTAGTTCAGGTTCACAATGTCCGATATCGGACCAGGGCCAAGATCAAGGTAACTTTTAGGCTTAGCCACCCTCAACTTAAGCTTTTGGCCTAAGTCAAGGTTCACATGTCCAAGGAGGGACCGGGGCCAATACAATGTTTTTAAGGGAAGGTGAGTTAGGTGAATCAAAAGAATTGGTCAATTTCAGGCTCAAATATTTGGATCAAAAGGGAATAATGCTATCATTTGGTTAGATCATTTTAGGCTCAAGTGGACTAATTTGTACAATGGCCTATGATCACTTCTTAACTTCTAGCCTAGATTATCCTAGCAGGACCAACGGGGCAAGTTCTAAATTGGCACACAACTGTCTGAGCAATCAATCATTCTCACACACTCTTGGCACATTGTCACATTATAAGGTTATCAATTACCCAGTTCATGTTTTTGCTTAAGTCATATGGTCAAGTTGGTTCTTTATCATGTCATACTCAGAGCCAACACATTCAACTCATTCCAGTCTATAGATTCTAGCACATATCACAAATTTTGGACGGGGATCATTTTTTATTAATAACTATGCCACCATGCTTCATTCTTTCTCATGCTTCTACACATACATTCCTAACACATGCCGATTCAATAGAAATTAAAGCAGTTTCTTGGGGAAAAAGAACACAGGCAAGAAAACCCCAAGAGAGGATTATGAGTTGGGATACTCAAACTTCACCCTATCACTCACAATCCATTTACCCCACCCCCAACAAAATAGAGTGCAATTGTCACCAATGCACAAAAATAAGCAATAAAGAGTAGGGTGAAGGTGAAGCAAAACCTGTGGCGCAAATGCGCCGAAGACCTCAACAAGCGGGTGGGTCCGGTTTCCCGGAGCCCGCTGGAACAACACTTGGGTCACCCTCAGTAGTGCCCACGTCCTTTATCATAACACCATCAGTAGTGCTATCAGTCACTCTAACTGCACCATCATTAGTGCTATCAATCATTCTAATTGCACCATCAATGGTGCTAACATCATCTCACACAACAATCATGGCCTCAATGGTGGGCCTAGAAGTTAAGGCTCCAATAATACTCTCGCGAGTCCTCTGCTGGCGCATCTCCTCATCTATAATGGAAACCTTTCTAGCCTGCTCATTCTGCTAACCCTCTCGCTTCTTTGATCGGGCCTCCTCATTTGTGTCAGAAATGCCTCTTTCCTCGAGCACGGGTCGGCTCGGGCTATGCTATCTCTTTGCTGAATAAAGGACCAAGCACTGTATCATCAGCTAATACATTATGTGCAGACTCTGGCTCATCTGTGGGTGGGGCAATAATTGCATCAAGGTCAGCCCAGAGACTGTCTAACTCGGTCTGGAAAGATTACAGATCTGTAGTAAGGGCTGGTCGCTCGAGGACTCCCAACTCAAAGGCATCCATGCGCTTATGAACAATCGGGACCTTCTGGCCCATCATGGTCTCCATCCTTGCCTCGGACTCTACAATAGACTTCTGTATCCATGGCTTCATATGATGAAGCAGTGTGGCCATTTGTGCCTCCAATTTCTGAACTCGGGCCAAGAGTACAACAACAGCTCCAGAAGGTGGGGTGGCTCTGGACGAACTAGGGGACCGACTGGCAGCTTGAGATGGGGAGCCTGGGGCATTATTAATGTGGGCTGGAGGGGCAGGGTCATCACCTTGTATCTGCTCCACATCAACTACTAAATATACTCTTAATGGCGGCACCTCAATCTGTGGGCCACATCATGGGGCAACTACATTGGCCGCATCCTGAATAAGGCCAATATCAAGTGTCCCGATCACCTAGACCAAGTTGTCACAATGCCAGTTAGTCACCCCAGCATCCCTGCACAATTGAAAAATCATACAGGAAAAGGGTGATTTTTTGGGCCTTCACCCTCTTCTCATTCAACATCAAGGTGTCTCTATATATTTGCCATTGACCCTCTACACACCACCTATTAGGCTCCTCAGCAACCGAAGGAGGGTCTATGTTAGGTGGCACAGAAACCAACCGTCAACTAGTAGCCTCATCAGGCGAGGAATCTTGGCCATGTGAAGATTCCCTAGGTCGGTGGAACTTTATACATATCATCTTCTTCGACTTTTCTTCAATTTTTCTTCATTTTCCTTAGTGAAGAACCAGAAAACTCACAAAACCTACAAAACCCACTTCTAGGACAAGCCAAGTTACTGATTTTTGTGACTTAAGTCCTTTGACAAAAGTTGTTCTATGCGTTGAGCTCGTCAACATGGTATAATTTGTTTTATCGATTTCCTAGCATATCGTACTTTGGTTTGTGGACAGCAGGGGTTTGGGCATATTTTCATGTTTTGAGGTGTATTACAAACTTATAATCAAGGTATGACCCTTCCTTCTTCGACTCTAGCTTTGATAAGTCACAAATAGAAATTTACGACGGAAATACATATCTTTTATCAGATTTTCGTTGTATCTTCTATTCTTTTGTGTTGATTATGATCCTTCCTTGCTGTAGTATCAAGGGGGGTTGTGATTAAAGTTATTAGGACACGTGAATTCAGCGAAAAAGATATGTTAAGGCTATTCCCTACTTACGACATGTTTCCTTAAAGCTTAGAAGCAATGTATTTGGGTTGTTATCCTTGATATACTTGTAGCCGTGATTGTTGATTATTGGCTGCTCAAGTTGATATAATCCTCACTTGTCAGGATTCTTATTTAGTTAGTAGCCTCCCTATGTTGGAAATGACTTAGAGGCTATTTGTATAGGTTGCTTATAACTAAATTGCTCGCTTTTAGCGATAGGATTGTTATTGTTGCCTTTGGGGCTATTGTGGTTAGCTGCAGGAATATAATATATAACTAGAAGGGCTATGTACAGGGCTATATGGATGCCTAAAAGGGCTATGAGTTGCCTACGGGGCTATATTGATACCTAGAAGGGCTACGGGTTGCCTACAGGGCTATATTGACGCCTAAGAAGGCTATGTTTCCTACAGGGCCATGTTGTTGCCTAAGAGGGCTATTAGTTGTCTATATGCTATGTTATTGCCTAAGAGGGCTATGTGACTGCCTACGGGGATTGGGGACTACCGATAGGGATATATAGGTTGATTGGCACCTTCCGAGCTTATGGGGGCCTGAGTAGGTGATCTTGTGTGTTATTTGTACCTGCTGAGCTTATGGGGGTTTTGTTAGGTTGTTGTTTTATTATTTTTGATAAGTTTAGATTGAGGAGCAGGTCAGTACACTTATCTTATCCTTGATATATTTATCAGATTATTCCAGTTTATCAGGATATCTCATCATAGTATATTGCCTTTCATACACTGTACATTATTTTGTACTGACTCCTCATTGCCTTGGGGGCGCTGCATTCATGCATGCACGTCCTGACAGACGACCGAGTAGACCTCCTCAGCAACAAGATTGACTTTTATCCGATTGGCTAGCCCCTTTCCTCCGGAGCTGCCAGAGTTGGGAGGTTTGTTACCTTTTGTTGTATGTATTTTTATGGGTAGGCTGGGGCCCTGTCCCTCTAATATTTACTACTCTTAGAGGCTTGTAGACTAGTGTTTAGGGTGTATAGCTACGTTATGGCCATACTGGCCTATGTTGTTCGTTTTGCTGAAGCTTGTGAGCTGTTTTGATGTATTATATTGATATATACCTACTTTTAGTTTTGGTATAGATATCATGGTGGCCTCGATAGCCCAATCAGGACTTTTGTGTTAGTTGGCTATTTATTTATATGATCTTCTGGGAGTAGCTATTTCTTTTATAGATGAGTTGACAGGGACCTTGCCGGCCAAGGGCTTAGTTTTAAGCCGAGATATACCTGTTTGTAGCAAATGGTTTAGCAGGGTCGGCTCGGGCCTTTGTTTTGGCAATAGGAGCCAGTTGCGCCCCTCGAGTTTGGGGCGTGACAAACTTGGTATCAGAGCAATGTCGTATCTGAGGGAGTCTGCAAGCCATGTCTAGTAAAGTCTTGTTTATAAATGTGTTGTGCACCACATCCGAAAAACAAGAAACTACCGTGCATGTTAGAATGACTATCCTTCTTTTTCTCACCTCGTGCTATAGAGAGGTGTCTTAAGGGTTAAGGTTTCTGGTTTATAATTGATACTTGTATGCAGATAGAGATGACTAACACTAGACAGACCACAACTAGATAGGGGTTAGATATAACTGCAAGCGAGGGTACCGGCAAGGTACCACAGGTGGAGGTAGCCCATTTTGAGATCCAGGGGGAGACATCTTCTCAGCTCCCTATAGCTTCTCCGCAGCTTAAGGAGCCTCCGAGGGCTACAGGACTTCCGGCTCCACCAATAGTACCACCTCTAGTTCCTCATATTCCATCGATCAGGATTTCAAGAGTGCAGTATATATGTTAGCACAGTTAGTAGCTGCACAGTGCCAACCAGTTGCGCCAGATGTTGCCGGACCTTCTGAAGGGCCCGAAAGTTCGAGAGTTCGTGAATTTCTTGCCTTGAATCCTCCACAGTTTACAGGGACAGATCACAGATAAGACCCTCAGCAATTTGTTGATCAGCCACATAGGATCTTCAGAGTAATACATGCCTCAGTGATTGAGTCAGTTGAGTTAGCAGCATTTCGATTGACGTTGCTGTATTCTGGTATGAAAGTTGGGAGATATCTAGGGGAAAAGATACATCTCTACCCACTTGGAATAGCTTTACAGAAGCTTTCATAGATCACTATTTGCCTCGAGAGATTAAGGATGGCAGGGTGGACCAGTTTTGAACCTCCGACAGGGTGGCATGAGTGTCCGAGAGTACGAGTTGAGATTTGATTCATTGGCTAGATATGCACCAGCATTTGTTGATACGATGCATGACAGGGTGCGTAAATTTGTATGAGGGCTTGACTCAGACTATATCGAGGCTTGTTCTACCGCTGCGCTAAATGATAATATGGATATCTCGCGGATTCAGGCCTTAACACAAGGCAAAGAGGATCGCCGACATCTACAGTATACGAGTGAGAGGGTCGAGAGAGAGAGACAAAAGAGGGCTAGGCCCGTTGGTTCGCAGGGAGATTTTCAGGGTGGTCCCAGACCCTGATATTTTATTAGGCCACCTAGACCTCCACTATAGTAGTTCCAGGGTAGTAGATTTGATCGTTAGGAATAGTCAGTCCCAAGTGAAGGTTCACGAGCATCAGGCTCGCAGCAGCAGAGGGGTTTAGGCCAGGAAACGACATCCCCGCCACGTTGCATTACTTACGGTAGGATGCATTTCGGGAGGTACAGACAGTGTTCCACAAGTTGTTATTCTTGTGGACAGGAGGGGCATGGTTGGAGAAACTGCCCTACCATAGGTCTGGGTGGTATAGGTCAGTCGACCAGGTCAGCAATAGGTTTCTCCTCATAAGCACAGTCTACAGGGCGTGGACTCCAGACTTTAGCATGTAGGGGTAGAGATGGAGGCAGAGAAGGAGCATCTATTTCTGGTAGTGGACAGAATAGTACATATTCATTAACCGTTCGACAAGACTCAGAGTCATCACCAGATGTTGTGATAGGTAGATTGATTATTTGCTCCCATTGTGTTTATGCTTTAATAGATCCTGGATCTACTTTGTCTTATGTTACTCCATTTATTGTGGGGAGGTTATGTATAGTAACAGAATCATTAGATCGGCCCTTTATTGTATCTACACCAGTTGGTGAGTCTATTATTGCCAGGAGAGTCTATCGAGGTTGCACAGTAGAAATTATCGACCGTCAGACCTCTATAGATCTCGTAGAGTTAGAGATGGTTGATTTTGACGTCATTATGGGTATGGACTGGTTAGCTTCTTGTTATGCTAATGTTGAGTGCCGGACAAAGATTGTTAGATTCCACTTTCCTGGATAGGCAGTTCGGGAATGGAAAGGCGATACAACAATGCCGAAAGGTAGGTTTATTTCCTATCATAAGGCGAGGAGGATGGTTACCAAGTGTTGTATTTATCATCTTGGTCACGTTCATGATATAGATGCAGAACCACCAACTCTTCAAACTTTTCAGTCTATTCTGGTAGTTAATGAGTTTCTAGATGTATTTTCCAGACGAACTCCCTGGTATCGCTCCAGAACGGAAAATTGATTTGCTATCGATATGCTACCAAGTACACAACCCATATCTATCCCTCCTTATAGAATGTCTCCTGTTGAGCTAAAGGATTTGAAGGATCGGCTGAAAGACTTGCTGGATAAAGGCTTTATTAGGCCTCGTGCTTTACCATGGGGTGCACCAGTGTTGTTCGTAAGGAAGAAAGATGGGTCACTAAGAATGTGTATCGATTACCGACAGTCGAATAAGGCAACTATAAAAAATAAGTATTCCCTTCCGAGGATAGATGACTTGTTTGATAAGTTACAAGATGCTAAGTGTTTCTCAAAGATTGATTTAAGATCAGGGTACCACCAGATACGAGTTCAGGAGAAAGACGTTCCAAAGAAAGCTTTTAGAACTAGATATGGATACTTTGAGTTCTTGGTAATGTCTTTTGGATTAACTAATGCCCAGCAGTGTTCATGGACCTGATGAATAGTATATTCAGGTCGTATCTGGATTTTTTTGTGATTGTATTTATTGATGATATTTTGGTGTATTCACATTCAAAAGATGAGCATGTAAATTATCTGCAAGCAGTCCTTCAGGTTCTTCAAGACCGAGAACTTTATGCAAAGTTTTCTAAGTGCGAGTTCTGGTTTGACTCTGTAGCTTTCTTAGGCCATATTGTATTAGATGCAAGCATTGCGGTTGATACACAAAAGATTGAAACCGTAAAGACTTGCCCCAGACCCATGACTCCGACTGTGGTTTGTAGTTTCTTAGGGTTAGTTGGGTACTACAAAAGGTTTGTAGAGGGTTTTCTTCAATTTCAGCCCCATTAACGAAGTTGACTCAAAAATCAGCTAAGTTCCAGTAGACTGAGGCTTGCGAGCATAGTTTCTAAGAGCTGAAGGATAGGTTGACATCAGCACCAGTTCTTGCATTGACAGAAGGTTCAGAAGGCTATGCAGTGTAATGTGATGCTTCTGGTGTTGGGTTGGGATGTGTTCTAATGCAACATGGTAAGGTTATCACATATACTTCAAGGCAGTTGAGAAAGCATGAGAAGAACTATCCGACCCACGATTTAGAGTTGGTTGCAGTTGTGCATGCGCTAAAGATCTAGAGACACTATTTTTATGGCGTTCATGTTGACATCTTCACAGATCATAAAAGCCTTCAATATATCTTTAGACAGAAGGAGTTAAATCTGTGACAACGTTGACGGCTTGAGTTACTGAAAGACAACGACGTGGACATTTTATATCATCCAAAAAAAGCGAATGTGGTAGTTGATGCCCTCAGTCGAAGACCAATGGATAGTTTATCATATTTAGATGTTGAGAAGTGTGAGCTAGCGCGAGAGCTTCATCATTTAGCTAGCTTGGGAGTCAGATTGTTAGAGGAAGAAGATAGTGGCGTAAAAATTCAGGACACAACCGTATCATCTCTAGTTGTAGAAGTAAAATCAGTGCAACAAGAGGACCTTAGCTTAGAGCAGCTCAGGGCCAAGGATCTGAATCAATAAACTTTAGCATCTGATATAGCAGGAGATGGAGTCCTTAGATATAGTGGTTGATTGTGTGTTCCGAATGTTGCAAGGCTTCCACATCGGATTATGGAAGAGGCACATCATTTCCGTTATTTTATTCACCCTGGTTCGAAAAAAATGTACCATGATATTAAGGAGATCTATTGGTGGCACGGGATGAAGAAGGACGTTGCTGAGTTTGTAGCACAATGTTCTAACTGCCAACAGGTGAAGTTGAGCACCAAAAGCCCGCTGGGCTAATTCAGGAGATAGCCATTCCTTTGTGGAAGTGGGAAGTAATTAATATGAATTTTATTATAGGGTTACCTAGATCGCGTCGCAAGTTTAACTCTATTTGGGTAATTGCTGATAGACTAACAAAATCAGCCCACTTCTTACCAGTCAGGGCTACTTTTATGGCCGAAGACTATGCAGAACTCTATATTAGGGAGATTGTTAGGCTACACGGTGTCCCAATATCTATTATCTCTGATAGATAAGCACAATTCACCGCAATTTCTGGAAGTCCTTCTAGAAAGGACTGGGGACACATGTTAATCTTTGTACAACCTTTCATCCTCAGACAGATGGCCAGGCTCAGTGCACAATTTTGACACTCAAAAATATGTTACGGGCGTGCGCGCTAGATTTCAAGGGACGTTGGGATGACCATTTGCCTCTTATAGAGTTCACATACAATAATAGCTATCATTCCAGCATCGGGGTGGCACCTTATGAGGCTTTGTATAGGCGAAAATGTAGATCCCCCATTGGATGGTTTGAGGAAGGTGAGTCAGGGTTGATTGGACTCGACTTAGTACAGCAGACATTGGAGTAAGTTAAGCTCATTCCGGAGAAGTTGCTAACAGCTCAAAGCCGACAGAAGTCATATTCAGATGTGCGACGAAGGGACTTGGTGTTTTGTGTCGATGACTGGGTATTCTTAAAAGACTCGCCTATGAAGGGTGTTATGCAATTTGGCAAAAAAGGAAAGCTTAGTCCAAGATTCATTGGGCCATATCATATCCCTCGAAGGGTAGGACGAGTGGCTTATGAGTTAGAATTTCCTTCGAGGCTAAAATATGTTCATCCAATTTTCCATGTATCGATGCTACGGAAGTGCGTAGGAGACCCTTCTCGGGTTGTCCCAATTAAGGATGTTCAAATCACAGAAGAGTTGTCCTATGAGGAAACTCCATTTGCCATTTTAGATCGACAGGTCCGTAAATTGAGGACCAAAGATGTGGCTTCGGTTAAAGTATTGTAGAGAAACAAGAATAGAGAAGAGGTGACTTGGGAAGCTTAGGATGGCATGAGGTCCAAATATCCTCACTTGTTTCATACCCTAAAGTGATGGCATAGCAGTTTATATTAGGGAAGTAAGGTAAGATACCTATTTGATTTATATATATATATATATATATATATATATATATATATATATATATAATTGCTTATTATTATTATGGTTGTCATTGTATATCTGCTCACACTGTTATGGTGGAGCTATAGGGCTTAGCTATTTATATCATCATGTGAGACGCCTAGGTTAGAAATTTTGCAGTTTAAGTTCTTGGATAGTGACATCTACAAAGGGTACATTGCCTAAAATTTGGCAATTCCTAAGGACTGAACCGCGTGACTCAGATTTTTCATTCGAGGAGGAATGTTTCTAAGGTGGGATGGATGTAACACCCCGACTTTTCGAAACGTACAAATTGACTTGTATCTTCGTGGAAACACCAGGAGGGTGGGTAATAAATTCAGAATGATTTATTATATGATATTTTAAGTGTTCAAGTGTTGTATCTCAAGTTTTGAAGTTAGGTAAGTGGCAAAATAAAAGTTGGCGAAAGTTACCGTAAATTCCTTTTTAAAGATTTGTCTAAAATTTGGGTCAAATGTCTCGGACGGTTTCTCCCAATATATTAAAAGTTATGATCCCCGCTACCTATGAAATCGAATGTCTACGAGTCTAGTTTCCAACGCATCAACCCGTTTGTTCATACGACTTCAGAATGGAGAGATATTAGCGTTTTTGCAAGACTGTGCAAGCATGCAGGTGAGGTAGGTCCCCTAGATCGGTGGAACTTTATATATATCATCTTCTTCGACTTTTCTTCATTTTTCCTTCATTTTCCTTAGTGAAGAACCAGAAAACTCACAAATCCAACAAAACTCACTTCTAGGACAAGCCAAGTTACTGATTTTCATGACTTAAGTCCTTGAAAAAAGTTGTTCTACGCGTTGAGCTAGTCAACATGGTATAATCTGTTTTATCGATTTCCTAGCATATCGTACTTTGGTGTGTGGACAGCAGGGTTTTGGGCATATTTTCAAGTTTTGAGGTGTATTACAAACTTATAATCAAGGTAAGACTCTTTTTTCATCGACTCTAGCTTTGATAAGTCACAAATAGCAATTTGCGACGGAAATACATATCTTTTATCATATTTTTGTTGTATCTTCTATTCTTTTGTGTTGATTATGATCCTACCTTGTTGTAGTATCAATGGGGGTTGTGATTAAAGTTATTAGGACACATGAATTCAGCAAAAAAGGTATATTAAGGCTATTCCCTACTTACGGCATGTTTCCTTAAAGCTTAGAAGCAATGTGTTTAGGTTATTATCCTTGATATACTTGTAGCCGTGATTGTTGATTGTTGGCTGCTCGAGTTGATATAATCCTCCCTTGTCAGGATTCTTATTCAGTTAGTAGCGCCCCTATGTTGGACACGACGTAGAAGCTATTTGTATGGGTTGCTTATAACTAAATTGCTCGCTTTTAGCGATTTGATTGTTATTGTAGCCCTTGGGGCTATTGTGGTTAGCTATAGGAATGTAATATATGCCTAGAAGGGCTATGTATAGGGGTATATGGATGCCTAAAAGGGCTATGAACTACGGGGCTATATTGATGCCTAGAAGGGCTATGAGTTGCCTAAGAAGGCTATGTGCTTCCTACAAGGCCATGTTGTTGCCTAAGAGGGATATAGTTGTCTATAAGCTATGTTAATGCCTAAGAGGGCTATGTGACTGCCTACTGGGATAGGGGACTACCGATAGGGGTATCTAGGCTAATTGGCACCTTCCGGGCTTATGGGGGCCTGAGTAGGTGGTCTTGTGTGCTGTTTGTACCTGCCGAGTTTATGGAGGCTTGGTTAGGTTGTTGTTTTATTATTTTTGATACGTTTAGATTTAGGAGCAGGTCAGTACACTTATCTTATCCTTGATTTATTTATCAGATTATTTTAGTAAATCAGGATATCTCATCATAGTCTATTACCTTTCATACTCTGTACATTATTTTTTACTGACGCCCCATTGCCTTGGGGGTACTGCATTCATGCATGCACGTCCTGATAGACGACTGCGTAAACCTCCTCAGCAGCAAGATTGACTTTTATCTAATTGGCTAGCCCCTTTCCTCCGAAGCTGCCAGAGTTGGGAGGTTTGTTACCTTTTGTTGTATATATCTTTATGACCGGCTGGGGCCCTGTCCCGCTAATCTTTACTACTCTTAGAGGCTTGCAGACTAGTGTGTGGGGTGTATAGCTACGTTATGGCCATACTAGCCTATGTTGTTGGTTTGCTGAAGCTTGTGAGCTGTTTGATGTATTATATTGAGATATACTTGCTTTTAGTTTTGGTATAGATATCATGGTGGCCTCGACGGCCTAATCAGGACTTTTGTGCTAGTTGGCTATTTATTTATATGATCTCCTGGGAGTAGCTGTTTCTTTTATAGATCAGTTGACAAGGGCGTTGCAGGCCAAAGGATTAGTTTTAAGCCGAGATATTCTTGTTTGTTTTCTTGATTGCGTGTGGCTACCATGCGCTAGTAGCAAATGGTTCAGCAGGGTCGGCTCGGGCATGAGTTTTGGCATTAGAAGCCAGTTGCGCACTTCGAGTTTGGGGAGTGACAAAGTAAACCAATAACACACTTAAAAAAATTTTAGAACGAAGAACGAACCCAAAGGAAAACAAAAAAAAAAATTCAGACAGTGGCTTCAGAGGCGACCTATGGTGGGTATCTACGGTCTGTAGGTGTACCTACGGTCCGTGGATCCCCTCTGTAGATAAGAAGTCCCAAATAGGTGGCCTCTGATGGGATCCAAGGATGTTCCGAACAGTCCGTAGATTGACCTACGGACCGTAGTCCACCTCTGTGGTTCCACACTTACTGAAATTGCTATGTGCGACCAACCACGAACCTGATCTATGGTCTGTAGATTGACCTACGGTCCGTAGACAAGGTCTCGTGGATCAGGTATGTGCCAGGTATCAGACTTGCTTTGATTTGAAACAAAGTTTAACCAATTTACACGATTTTCCTTAGTCTAATCATGCATTTCAACACAATTTATGCTAGTTCGTCATTCTAAGGGTTCCAATTACTTACTTTTTGACAAGTATTGCATACAAGACTAGGAACCCTAAGTCAAAACTTACATTTAGACTCTTATTGCACTAATGAAAACGACACTACAATCACAATCTATCGTCCCAAGGGTGATTCTAAGTTTATTTTATCATACAATTTCATCTACTAACAACCCAAGGTAAAGAACCACTTCCTGACTTTCTAACACAACAATGAATTGAAATTCAAAGTGAAGGGATAGTTGATTAACTTACAAGATACAGAAGTGGGTGATTGTGTGATGACTCTAGACTTTCAACAACCTTTAACTCGCCTTTCACGTCGAACCCGGAGACCGGAACTCTGAAAATTGGGATAACGGGATTTAGGGGGAAAGGAGAGTGATTTGGGAAATGGGAGGATGAATGTGGACTGATTATAGGGTGAGTCGTGGTAATATGGAGGGAGTTTAGGAATTTGATTGGTTTAGAAACGGTTAGGAGGTAATATTAGAAGTGGGAAATGATTTGAAAATGGGGGAATTTTATTTAAAAGGAGTCCGGGTCAGGTAAGGCAGAACTAGGGTTTGGACCCACGGGACCCCGTCTACGGTCCGTAGATGGGATCAGTAGGTCACCCTCACACTTAGAATATTCGGAGAAACATAGATGGGATATATGAACGCCATTCACGGTCCGTGGAATGAACCACGGACTGTCGATGGGGTCCGTATATCTCTGCAACAGACTTTTTCTGTATATTTTTCTTTTCAACCCTGCACATGTAGCAACCGTTAGGCTTTCTTTTTACATTTTCTAGACACTTTTTAGACACGGACCCTATGCTATATCTAGCCAACACTAAAAAATATAAAGCACCTATCTAAAGGAATACAGAAAAGCAAGTAAACAAAGAAAACTACTAAATCGAAAAGAAAAACCTATAGTCGGCTAGATTGTACATCTTGGGTTGCCTCCCAAGCAGCGCTTAATTTAACGTCGCGGCACGATGCTGGCCTCTTGATTACTCACATTTCATCAAGATAGTAGGCCTCAACAACTTCTTGCACACTTTCCGCGTTTCCTAGATAGATCTTAATCTTTTGCCCGTTTACTACGAACCTTGTTCCCTCACTGTTTTCAAGCTCCACTGCTCCATGGGGGAGCACTTGAGTGACTAAAAATGACCCGGTCCACTTGGACTTGAGCTTGCCCGGAAACAAGCGCAACCTTGAATAGAAGCACATGATCACCCACAACAAAGTCTCACTTTTCAATCCTTTGATCATGATACTTCTTCACCTTCTCCTTGTACAAGGCTGAACTTTCATAAGCTCTTAGGCAAAACTCATCAAGCTTATTCAAGTCACTCATTCTCTGATTTGATGAGGCGCCCCAATCCAAATTTAGCTTCTTTATCGCCTACATAGCCTTATGCTCTAGCTCTATCGACAAACAACAAGACTTCCCATATACAAGTTGGTAGGGGGACATACCTATGGGAGTCTTGAATGCGGTGTGATAGGCCCATAGAGCATCATCCAGCTTACTTGACCAATCCGTTCTGTTAACATTCACAGTCTTTGCCAAAATCTACTTGATCTCTCTGTTGGACACTTCCACTTGCCCACTAGACTGCAGATGGTAAGAAGTGGCTACATTATGGCGGATGTCATATTTCTCAAGTAACACCTTGAAAAACTTATTACAAAAGTGGGAACCTCCATTGCTGATAATCTCCCTAGGTGTACCAAATCTGGAGAAGATATTTTTTTTCAAGAATGAAGTGACACTCTTACCTTCATTGTTGGAAAGCGCAATTGTTTCCACCCACTTCGACACATAATCAACCGCAACAAGAATATACTTCATCCCATGTGAACTCACAAATGGACCCATAAAATCAATGCCCCATACATCAAATAACTCTATCACCAATATAGGATTCATAAGAATCTATTGCCTCTTTGAAATTCCTCCTTCTCTATTGCAACGGCCACAAGACTTGGTGAAATCATGAGCATCTTAGTGGATGGTAGGCCAATAATACCCACACTACAAAATCTTATGCGTAGTCTGAATACCACTATGATGCCCACCAATAGGCGATGCATGGCACGCCTCTAGTATACTCAACATCTCGACCTCGGGCACACAACAATGAATAATCACATCAGCACAACTACAATACAAATAAGGTTCATCCCAAAAGAACTTCTTCACATCATGCATAAACTTTTTCCTTTGGTGAAAAGACAAATCCGATGGCACTAGATCACTTGCCAAATAGTTAGTAAACTCTGCGAACCAAGGAATCAAATAATGAGAAGCAACCAATACCTGTTCATCTGGAAAAGCATCATTAAATTCAGCCCTATCACCAAGCTTGAGCATAGCTTCTTCCTCCAATCTAGACAAGTGATCGGCAACCTGATTTTCTGTCCCTTTTCTATCTTTCACCACTAAGTCAAACTCTTGCAATAACAATACCCATCTAATCAACCTCAGTTTTGCATCCTTCTTAGCCATCAAATACCTCAATTCAGAATGGTCAGTATGCATAATGATCTTAGAACCAAGTAAGTAGGATCGAAATTTCTTGAATGTGAAAACCACCGCAAGAAGCTCTTGTTCAGTCACTGTATAGTTCTTTTGAGCCATATTTAGAGCTTTGCTAGCATAATAAATAGGATGAAGAATCTTCTCTCGCCTCTGTCCCAATACCACGCCAAGCGCCACTCCACTAGCATCACACATTACCTCAAACGGTTGTCCCCAATCAGGCGAAATAATGATAGATGCAGTAAATAGCTTCTCCTTCAACTCTCCAAATGCTCTCAGACAAGCATCATCAAAATCAAACTTATATTCTTTTTCGAGCAGTTTGCACAATGGATGTGCAATTTTTGAGAAATTCTTGATGAACCTCCAATAGAAACCTGTATGCCCAAGAAAACTTCTAGCACCTTTAACAGAGATAGGTGGTGGAAGCTTTTCTATTACCTCAACTTTCGCTCTATCAACCTCGATACCCTTCTTGGAAATCCGATGACCCAGAACTATCCCTTCTTTCACCATGAAGTGGCACTTCTCCCAATTGAACACAAGATTGCACTCTTCACACCGTTTAAGCACCTCGGCCAAATTGTCCAAACAACGATCAAAAGAATGACCTACCACAGAGAAATCATCCATAAAGACCTCAATAATGTCCTCCACCATATCAGAAAATATTCACATCATACAATGCTGAAAGGTCTTAGGAGCATTACACAACCCAAATGGAATTCGTTTGAAGGTGAAAGTCCCATAAAGGAAAGTGAAGGTGGCCTTCTCTTTGTCTTTCGGAGCTATGGAAATATGATTGTAGCCCGAATAACCATCGAGAATGCAATACCAACCCTTACCAGCAAGTCGATCCAGCATTTGATCCATGAATGGCAGAGGGAAGTAGTTTTTTTCTATCCAAGCATTCAATTTCTGGTAGTCCATGCAGACTCTCCATCCAGGGCCGCATCGGAACAAGCTCGTTTCTCTCATTAGGTACCACAGTAATCCCACACTGAACATGACACACCCAACTATTATCTGCAATGGGATAAATAACTCGAGCATCCAATCACTTGATGATTTCCTTCTTAATTACCTCTTGCATAGGAGGATTTAGTCTTCTCTGATGCTCAATACTAAGCTTGTGATCCGGCATGAGTTGAATTTTATGAGAACAAATACCATGAGGAATCTCAATAATGTCCGCAATAGTCCACCCAATAGCTCGCTTAAACCTCTTCAACACGGAAACTAATACCTCAACTTATGTTATATTCAAATCTGTCGCAATGATGATCGGTAAAGTACCATCTCTCCCCAAGAATACATACCTCAATTGTGATGGTAGAGCCTTAAGCTCCAATTTCGGCGCCTCCTCAACAGACTGTCTAGCAGGTGGAGAGCCGCGATTCTTTATGTCTAACTCCAATCATTTTGGTTTTAAACGTAATTCAAACCTATCAAGTGCGGCGACTAATTCATTATAGTCTTCAATACCATCACCATCGAAGTTCATCATTACCGCTGCTAGAGCATCAACACTCAACCTCTCTTCAATAAACACCTCAGAACCACTTTCTACAATGTGTCACCAAAGATACCGATTTGAGCTCACAACTCTGCTTCATGGATCCAGAGATGTTTAATGTTGCCTCTTCATTGTTCAATCAAAACTTCATCTGCCCTTTCTCCATATCAACCAAGGCATGCCCAGTGGCTAGGAATGGTCTCCCTAGGATAATGGGAATCTCAAAATTAACATCACAATCCAGTGTCACAAAGTCTGTCGAAAAGATAAAAGACTCCGCTTTTTCTAGTACATCTTGGAGCACACCAATGGGTTTCTTTACAGTTCTATCGGCCATAAGCAGTCGCATCAATTTTGGATCCCCTAAACCCAACTTCTTGTAAATAGCCAATGGCATCAGATTGATACTAGCACCCAAATCGCACAAACCCTTTGCAAAATGTAGCAACCCAATGGTACAAGGAAGAGTGAAAGCCCCAGGATCCTCCTTCTTCTTAACAAGAGACCTTGTAGCAATAGCACTATAATGTTGCAAACTTATCATCATCTTCAAAACTCACGGCCCGCTTTTTAGTTACCAAATCCTTCATAAACTTCGCATACCCAGGAATTTTCTTCATAGCTTCTATCAATGGCACATTGATGGAAAGCTACTTCAACATACTAATAAACTTGCGGTATTTGCCTTGTTCAGTCTTTTTCACTAACCTCTGTGGGAAAGGGAGTGGAGGTCTAGGCATGGGAACAACTTTCTAAGTTATCTCCACTTCCTTCTCTGTTGCATTCTCGGTGTAACACCCCCAAAAAATTTTGAGCTAAGACTTGAACTATCCTTCATTGTGAGTAGGATTTTACCAAGGAATTAAAACTTTTTTAAGTGTTAAGTTCACTAGATGTAGCACCTTGAGTTCGAAAAAGAAATAAATTGGAAATAGCAAATTCTAAAAATTTGCAAGTTAAGCTAAGTATGAGTTTTGGGTCAACTTAAAATGATCAGAACTTCTAGCTCAAGATGTGTTAGGTGTGATAACAAATACCGTAGGAAATATCTTTGAATTATCTTTCCAACGCCACCGATTTTGCTCAGTTTCGAGTTCATATGCGGGAGATATGGCCTTTTGAAGTTATGTTGCACAGTTAAGGAAAGTTAGCCGAAAATAGTAAGGGGTATTTTGGTCTTTTCCTTACCAAATCAGATTTAATTCATTTTTAGTAAGGTTTTAAGGGTCTAATACTATTGGGTTCAGTTTTATAATCGTAAAATACGCCTAGGGTTTTAGTTGAGAGTTCAAGAAGAGAAAAGAGGAGAGGATCAAGCGTTCGTCGAGATTCTTGCGTGTTGTAGCGGATTTTCGCCATGGGTTTTTTCCCTAAGAGGTATGTAAGCTTCCATAGTGTTGGGTTTGTTCACCCACACACCAAACATGTTATTTTCAGCGCAAATTTCATTTTTGAAGTTGAAAGATTTGAGTTCTTTATGAGTTCTTGATGACTTCTTGATGAGATATTGATGAGTTCTTGATGACTTCTTGATGAGTTTTTGATAGGTGTTCTTGAAGTTCATTCTAAATCTTGTTGTGCTGGGTTTTGGATGATTTCTTGAGATAAAAGTGAGTGTTTTAAGGGATATATTGAGTATATTAGAGTGTACTTATGTTAAATAATCAATTCTAAGTGATTGGGGATGAAACCGTTCGATTCAAGGCGAATTAGGATGAGAACACGAGCAAAGAATTTCGTCGGGTCTTCTGGGTTGGGGCCTGGTGCGTCGCGCCAGCCAGAGCGCCCAAAAGTATACTCTGAAGCTTAGGGGCTGGTGCTCCGCGCCACCCATAGCCCCAGGGGTGCCTGCCCTGTCCAGCTTGCAATTGGTTGCTCCGTTAGAGTTCTTTCGAAGGGTACCTTCACTCTTTTTCGATGCTAACTACTCTAAACTACTTCTAAACACCTAAAATCATTCCTAACATGATCATAACCTTGAATTCATAATTTAAATTCAAGGTACAGTTGAGAGTTCAGTTTTGAGAATTCGTTTGAACATTCTAAGAAAGTACCTTTGAGTCCTATTGTGGAATCTTCTACAACTTCTAGTAACTTGTTTCAAGACTCTAGCAAGTAAGTATGAGGATGAAAAGAATGTATTCATGAGTCTACTTTTTCATCATGAGATCCTCCATGTCATGAACCAAAACTCTTGAATTCATAATTCACATTCAAGAGAAAGTTAAGTGTAGAGTTCAAGAAAGCCTTTCAGTTCAATTGTGAATTATTTGAGATCCGTCATTTATTTGAACTAAGTTTTGAGGAAGTAAGTAAGAGAATGATAAGAGTTGTATACATGAGTTCCATGTAGTTATGTAGACCTTCGAGTCGAGTCGTTCATGCCCATATTTTCCGCATGGACTCCACAAACTGAGTATCGTTGAGAGGAGTGGTATCTTCAAGTTCTAAGTCTTGAGTAATAACTTTCTAATACATTTGATTTTATATTTCTAATCATTGGACTATTACATGTTACCCATGAAGTCCTTGAGTTGAATTGTTCATGCCCATAATTTCGCATGAACCCGATAAATAGAACATTCTTGAGATGAGAAGTATTCCTTCAGCGATTCATCATCAATGCGGTGATTTGGGACACCTCTTATGAAAGTAGTGAACCTGCCCCAAGAATTACTCACAGACTTTCCTAGTGCTACAAAGTTGTTGAGTTTATCTTTGTGGTTCAGCTTCTTTGACACGAGAAAGTATCATGCCAACAACACTTCAGTTAATTGCTCCCATGTGTAAATTGAGTTGTAAGAAAGCTCACTAAACCACACAGCCGCATCGCCGGTCAATGATAAAGGGAATACTAGCAATCCAATGGCATCCATGTCCAAGTTTGGTCGACCCACACAACTTTTGCAAACACTCCTCAGCTTGGTTACGTGTGCATGTGGATCCTCAGAAGCCAAACCAGCAAACAAACCCCTCGTTGTAAGCATCTGCATCAGACTGCTAGTCACCACAAATGTATGCCCCGGAGGTAGAGGGGGTAGGACAAGCGGTCCTTCAGATTCAACGGCATTAAAGTTGACTCTATAGTTATCACGCAATCTTGGTCCTGGTGGATCATGTACCCTCAATGCATCTCCCAGTAGATTCTCAGATTGAACCTGATTATTCTCATCACCAACCCTCGGAGGCTCCACCCCAACTCCATCACCTAAATTTCCTCCTATAGGATTGACTGGGACTCCTTGGTTATTCATTCTTTGCAAAGTTCTGTTCAATTATGGATCGTAAGGAGTAAGAGGTTCACCTTGGCTCCGTGTACTTGGCATACACTAGAGTAGGAAGCCGAGAGAAACAAAAACAAAGAGAAAAAGTAAAATTAGGAAATATTTGACTTAAGTTCAATAATGTAGTTAAACTTAATCTAAAAGCCTTATTCCCCGGCAGCGGCGCCAGAATTTGATACGCTCAAATTACACCTCCCTAAAGAAGCATAAGCAATCATTATCAAGTAAAGAACCCAACTTGGAGGTTTGGGTCGATCCCACGAGGAACATGGTCTAGACTTAAGTTCAACTTACGATTATATTTGTTTATTCAACGTACTTTCGAGACAAATAATTAAAGGGAAGGGGGAATTTGTGAAACAAATTCTGAAAGTAATGTGAACAATTAGTAAGCAAGATTCAAACTTTTGTTGTTATCAAGATAAGAGAGAAACTAGGGTGTACGTGTTCCCCATAAGCTTATATCCTTTCCTAATGTATTACATGCAAAGTGATAAGTTAGGTATCTCTAATTCCTTGGTCCGGCAAGTAGCAACAAGGCGAGTTATAACGTGTGCACTCGTTAAAAAGACTTCTAAACGAAAGAATTATGAATACATGCAATAACACTATTCGAGAATTACTTAGTTACTATTCATACGTTGTTATTCGCTCATGGTTCGCACAACCCTAGTTGTGGATTTAGTTACCCATAGTAGCAAGAACACAATTCATATTTTTAGATGAAGAAATTATGAACTTACATAATGAGAAGAATAAACCCCGAATGTCAACTTGAATTTCAATGTCAAAATCTTCAAAACGAACTTCGGAAATCAAGAATTGCTAAAATTGCAAGTTAATCTCCAATGTCAAAAACTAGAACTAAAATAATAAAGTCTAACCCCCAAAAACAAGGTTTATATACCCTATATATAGAAAAACAAGTCCCAACTAAAAAGGAAACGAAATAAGGAAATGAAGTTTCAGGAAGCGATTTCGATCTATGACACTGACCAACGGACCGTGGACTGACCTACGATCTGCAGGTCCCTTCCGTGACGCAGGACTTAGGCATTTTTTCCAACTTCAAAATCTCCACTTCTCAACTTCAATCAACGGACCAACAGTACGGACCGTGTATCAATCCACGGTCCGTGGGTCCTCCTCCGTAGCTCCATACTTAGAATCTTCAAAATCAGGTACTGGAACCCCCTCTCTTAAGCTTTTGACTGACTTGTAGGACGGCCCGTAGGTCAACCTACGGTACGTCGTTTCAATTTGTGGTTCCACACTTGGTTAAGAATTCCTTGATTTCTTCTTCATGCATTGCCTGCCTATCTACGATCACAACCTACGGAACGTGAATGGACTTACGGTCCATCAATCACTTCCGTAGATGCCCTTTTCTACACAATTCCAGTTGTGTCACATACTTCCACGTCCGAACTTATTTCCTGCAAACATGATAAAAATACATTAATACCAATACAAAATGGCCCTAGACACACACAACTCTTAAGTGAAATGTATTAAAAATACCGTAAACTCACGGTATACAGAGGCCTACTGGGTACCTGTTGTTTTGGTACTCATACTACACTCTGCATATGATTTCATGATGCAGGTCCGAGCATTAGCTACCATTGTTGACATCGAGCTTGCAGCAGTCTTATTCGGAGATGGGGGTGAGGACTTGACTTTTTGTGATATACCAATCTACATCTATATATATTGACTTGTCTTTCACTTTTTGAGACAATCTTGTTTTTGTGGTCCACTTTTTGGACTTATAACCATTTTGTTAGTAGCTCTGTATATATGTGACTTCGAGTTTTTGGGAGGGATCTCTTATATATATATATATTGGCTTGCCTCCACTTCTTCATCTAGGATTCTTATTGTTTATGTTATTGTTTTAGTTTGAGTTTAGTTTTCTTCACTCAATCCCATTACTTCTTGTTTTGGGATACGGGTTGGCTTGCCTACTGGTGGATTATAGTAGGCACAATCATGATTCGTGGAATCAGGTCGTGACAAGTTGGTTTTAGAGCCCCAGGTTCACCAGTCTTACTTGTACAGAGTTGACGTCTAATATAGTCTTGCGGATCGGCACAGAGACTCCCATGACTTATCTTTTGGAGGCTACATGATGTCATTAGGAAGATTTCCTATTTTGTATCCTTTTCGTGCAACGTATGTCTAATTGGTTTCATGGGATCTCAATTTCTTCACTCTCTCATAGGATGACTCGTACGCGCGGTAGAGCGGCCAGGTTGATGCATCCGGGCTCGTAGACAGAGCCCCAGCTAGGGGTAGAGGCTGACCCCATGGTCGAGGCAGGGCTGTAGCACCAGCCTAAGAGAGATACAGGACTCTGGAGCCGGAGGTGGAGCCTCAGGTAGATCATGTTCCTCCTTAGCCGGTGAGTCCTGGACCAGCCCAACCACCACCCGCACAAGCTGCCGCTCCGGACCTTGAAGCGATGCAAGAATTTGTCGCATTGTTGACTCAGCTAGATGTCTAGGCCAAGAAAGTCATGGAATTGGAGGTAATGTGCAGAAGGAAAGATAGATACATACCCTCTCATGAGCGAAGAAAGCCTAAGGACAATGAGGGTAGATGTGTCAAACAAACGCTCTCAATCATTCTCCAAAAGGTCAATGAGCATGATAGAGTGCTGGAGGAGAAAAGGGAGAATGTCAAAATGTTAAATTAGATGACCGCCTCTCACTCCAGATCTATCCAGCTAATTGAGACCCTCATGGTTCATGTATTGTAACGACCCGAGAGCACCCCCTAGCCATTATATGCGTATTCGACCTCTCGGAGGTCTCATACAAGCCTTAGCATTCATTCGTCACATAGATAATAAAAATCACTAAGAATTTAAAACTTTTATTCAATAAAACCATAAGACTTCAAGAGTCATCAACATTTGAAAACATCAATATGCAAGTGGAAGTACTAAGTCTCTTTAGTCAATCTTAGACAAGAACTTAAAACATACTAAGGGACACGGCCCTTTACAAATGAAATGAAACTTAAGTGTCTATTACAATGACTAAGAAACTTCTAAACATAGTCCTCGAATCTTGAGGACATACCAAAGACTTGGAAGAGTGAAGCAATCCAAGCAACTCCAAAGCACAATCTCCTCCTAGTTACCACAACCTACACTTGTAGTAAAATAGAAGAAAGGGGTTAGTACAACACACATAATAAGTATGAGGAAATGCAAAACATCCTAAAAAGGACATTTGTTCGGAAGTTATGCTTTCATGCCATTTTGATAAAATCTCATGAACATCAACATAATAGGCACCTTACAAGTCACAACCAACAAAACAAAGTCATATGCTTCACAATACCTCATAATCATACATAACTCATTTACCTTTACCTTCTTGCCTTGGACCTCCACCTTAAGTAACCCTTAAGCAATACATTTGTGCAATGTATGGGCAACGTCCCATACCATCACCCACACTAAGGCACCACCTTAAGGTCACACAAAGTGCACTTACCATGCATACCTCAACCTTCACTAATTGATCACACGAAACATATAAGCACATAAGCCAACAAGTCACTTCATAACGCTAGAACACTCTTCAAATGTCATCCCAAGACTCACCTAAGTAAGATATGGTGAGGCAGCCCATACTACCTCTCCATACCACACCAAAGTGATCCTTAAGGCTACACAAGACAAGCTCCCTTCACATCTCAACATAAATCGTTGATTCAACTTAATACATTTTGACAACTTCATTCACTAATGACAAAAGATCATCACATACATTCAATTCAACATAAGAACTTACATTCAATTCATTATGACTCACTTTCAGATTAGCATGCTCAAAGACCAACGCTTTCATTAATTAGCCCAAAGAGACTCATTCATTCATTATCATTACTAAGACAAACCAAGATCTCCCTTAAATGTCTACTTGTGCAATGTCTAGATGATGTCCCATTCCACCACCTATCCTAAGTAGTACATCCTTAAGAGACCCTAGTTCATTCATTCATTAATGTGGGGGAAGAGCCTTAACCGACATAGACCATGGAGCTTGACATGGAATCTCAGTAGTACCCTTATCGGATGAGAGATCCCTACTTGCCTAAAGTAGGGTCATTCTTTTAGCCTTTACGTGGTAGTGACCACTAGCTAGTCCTATGTGGGCACATAGTTAAGGGATAAAAGGATTGCTTCTATGTACTCTCATCTCAACTCACAAAGAAGCACCCATCTTAAGGGTTGCTACTAAATACTCACATCTCAACTAACGAAGGAGTATCCACCCATCTTCATATCCTCTCGGTGCTAGACATTACTCCCCACGGAGTTAGGACATTCATTTAGGGATAAGGATTGCTACTAAGTACTCTCATCTCAACTCACGAAGGAGCACCTATCCTAGCCCAACATTCATTTATTTAGGGATAAGGATTGATATTAAGTACTCTCATCTCAACTCACGAAGGAGTACCCATCCTAGCCCACATTCATTCATTTAGGAATCTCTTGGATTCAAAGATGAGAAAACCTTTCATCTAGGAACCCCATTCATTTAAAGGAGTACTTTATGAGACTATCCTTACAATAAACCCAACTTTTATTCATTAGCATTAACTCCCATTCTTTTCATTCATTCACACATTATTTCATTCTTTTTTCACTAGGTGTGAGAGTTGGTAAACCTAGTCTATCCTAGCCTCACCTTCATTACAAGTCATTCAAAGAAGACAACAACCAAGCATAACACAGAAAGTCTCT